>NC_043001.1:49833203-49873203 GCF_006345805.1 Octopus sinensis | reverse complement strand
AATTTTGCTTTTGGTGATGAAAGTGGCTAACTAATTATTTTGGTCAATTTGATTGACTGTTCATCATGATATTTAAATTCATATATGAATTAATTTTGTCATTTATCTAGTAATGTCACTACTGTCTGGTTATTAAGATGTGTACTATTTATGCAGAGGAATTTTCATGTCAATGAAATAAAATCAAATTATAGGTATTAAACAAAATGTCTGATTAGAGTGAAGAAAATCTTGTAGCAAGCTGTTTTGGAATTATTTTTTTTTCATCATTCAGTTGCTTCAGAAAGTCGTTACTAATTTTCTTGGAATGGTTGTTTAATGTACAGTACTCAGGCCCCTCCTCCATAGGATCCTATCAGAGGCGATCATCTTTCTGTGGATGTTATCCAATCATCTCATTTTTGGTCTACTTGCCGGTCTTGTTGGTTGACTAGGCATGAAGAATCCATCTTGCAGTTCTTTCCTGTGATGTTCTATGTCCATAGTATTGGAACTGTGACCTCAATGCAGAGAAGTAGTGGCTGAATCTGGAGAGACTCCCTGATCTCCAAGGTATACACCCTCTCTAGCAATGCTACTCCAGAGAGCCTATGGGTGAACCCCATTTTGGCCACTTGTATTTACAATTGTTCTCTTTTAATCATTTCCTAACGTTCATATCATAGGTGAGGTTAGGCATGGAAACCAAATTGAAGACAGTGAGTTTGGTTTTTTTACCAACCTCCCCCTTTTTGAGAATTGAATGCTGGAGCTAGCACATCCGATTCTACTTCCTGTCTCCCACCATCACTTGTGAATACAGCCCCCAAATACTTAAATTGCTCTACTTGTCTCAGTGGTATTCCATGAACAAGCAGAATGCACTGGGAAGACTTTCTTGAGAGGACCAATGTGTCAATCCTCACAACACTAATTCTTGTTCTTGCCTTACAACACTTGGCAGCAAGCCCACTCAGTGCATGCTGAAGATCACCATTTAAAGAGCCAAGTAGCATCATGTCGATTGCAAATACCAGTCAACTGATTCAACACCAACTGTGATACTATTTCTTCTGCTACTAAAACTGCAATTCTGTAAGTTTGAGCCTCATCCATGCTAAGAACAGGATTTCTCAAAGTGGGTTTCTGAAAAAGTTCTGGGTTTCAGCAAAATTTTCCTGAAAATTTATTTTGCCATTTTGCAATTAAAGCCCCCCCCCCCCCTCTCTCTCTGGGTAACTATATTCCTTCTCTATAGCAAGACACCTGTTTCTGTCTCTCTGTCACATTCTATCCTTTCATCATCTGACACAAGATCATCACCTCTAATGACCCCTCCCCTCTCAAAGGATCTTTGTCTTGCATGTTACTTGGTGATTCTGCTGGTGCTGGGGCCACGTAAAAAGCATCCATTTCACACTGTGAAGTGGTTTGTATTTGGATGGGCATCCAGCTGTAAAAACCCTGCCCAAACTGACCTCACTTGTGCTGGTGCCATATAAAAAGCACTCAGTCCTCTCTGTAGGGTGGTTGGTCTTAGGAAGGGCATGATAATTTTGATTAAGTTTGTAGAAGACAGCTACCACAAATCTATGCCTGTGTCTGTATAATAATTTTATATAAGATTTCCCTGAGCTGGTTAATGTATTTTCAAGGGTTCCTCAAAAGAAAAAAGGTAAGGAAGTCATGTTCTAGATAAAGTCTGAAAGTGAAATCAGGAGGATGATCATGGCTGGAATTCCTTTGTTTAGAAGTTTTGTCTAGTTAGAGGTGACTTGGGACTAAATAACAAAAACAAGTTCTGAATCAATGACCCACAAACTAACTGCAAGCCAGCAATCTGACAACTCAATGTGTAATAGCTCTTCTTTCTCGGAAAATAATAACAAGGAATGGTTTGATTGAATAACCAGCCATTTAAATAGAATTGAGTTTGAAGAAGCCAATCATGGCAACTAAACAATTGATCTGAACCAGGACACATCTAAAACCTACATTTCATTGGCTCACAACATTTTTAGATCAAACAGATAAACTGACAGATTATAAGCTGGATCATAATTTGAATTTTCTCTTCATGGTTTTCTATACTTTGTACTTTTTTTTTCTTCTTTTTTTTTTTTAACCAGCAGTTTATAGATTCTTCTGTTTACAATTAAATTTCATATGATCACAGAAAATGATTGTAAAAGAGATATAGATATAGATTTATCGACTTCAGACATTTATTTGATTTTGTTCATTGATTTTCTTTGTTGTTGTAGTTTCCATAGGTTTTGCTACATTTTGATTTGAGAAAAATTTATTGGATAGAAAATGAAGAGAAGCTATATCTGAATCTGAATTTTATTTGAAGCTGTCTGGAAAGAAAGATTTAGTAAGAAAGCAGTCAAGTGTGTTGTTAAAACAGATAATTGAGTAATAGTAATAGAGCAGCAACTACTTGGTGCAAATAAACCACACTCTGAACTGCACACATCGAGTTAACTCAGTAAGATAAATAAATCTTAGGTAGATACTACCTTGGAAATGGAGTCTAGTGCTCATACAAAATTTGCAAAACTCAGTTTCTATTATTGTTGTGTTGTAAATACATCTTTCCTCATTGAGGGTGGATTGTAACATGTAGTAGATAGGGTTTTTTTTATATATTAAAAAAAAAAAAAATTTTTTTATTTAAAATCTAATCAGAGACAGTAGGGGAGCATCCATGATTCCTTATTTCTTCAGGGCCACTGAGACAGATGGTAGAATGGAAGGAAAAGTGCTCTGAAACTGGCAACTTGGCCCAAATGCCTTCAATATGATGGACACTGCCAATGGTATCCAAAATAAGTTGATAGTGTTAAACTGGGAAATAGATTAAATTTGCTACCCAAGAACTTGGAATGTCAAGAGCTGGAATCCATACTGCAAAGCATCATACTTGATACTCTCACAATTTTATCAATTCACTGCCCTGGACTGATGCCTTATTTTATTGCTCACCCCCCTAAAAAAAAAACCCCACCCAAAAGGGTACCGCAAAGCATTTTCTACTATGCTCTAATGACTGTCAATTTGCTGTGGTATTCTTATTCTGTTTTACATAGGCATACATATCCTTCCCTCTCTCTAATGTTTTCTCTTTCTTTCCTCATTTTTTATGCTCACACAGACACATTTTCCATATAGAAGCATACACAATTTTGCAGGGAGTGAGAATTAAGTAGACATTTGAGATAGATTCTTCTATTCATTGCTCAATAATAATTTTGAAGGAAAAAAAAAAAGTCTTCGGAATTAAGCTGTGTGTGTGTGTGATTGCATTGACCTGTGTGTTATGTGTGTCTGTGAGGGGGTTTAAGTGCATTAATGTGTGTCATACTTGTTGGTGTATGTGTATGCATGTAATATGTGTGAGAAGAATCTTTAGACAATTTTAGGAACACATACATATCGTATACTAATTCCATATAAGGTTTAACAGCTGCTTGCAAGACTATAGACTTTCTCAAGCCGAAGGCATTTTAAATTTCAAAATGATTAATTCTACTTTGAGCAGACCAAATATAGCTCTAGCCATTTTTTTTTAATCACAAAACCAGGTCATAGAGCCAATAACATAAATTCCCAAGGCAAGCCTTTTTTTCAATCTGGCATGTCAAAGTATTAATTTCTTAAATAAACTTCTTTTTGGAGAGTCGCTTATATGTATACATGTATTTTATATTCAGGTAAATGCTTATAGATAAGCTTTTTATAGTATGATACTGCAGGGAGATTTAAAAAAAAATTTTTTTAAATAAAAATCTATTGCATGTCAATTAAAATCCTGTGGTGTATAGCAGGTTTGCAATCAATGATTTAGATAGGTGCACTGTTAGATTTAGTGGAACTGCAGTGCCAGGAATATTCTTTTATTCTTCTTTTACTTGTTTCAGTTTTTTGGTGGTAGCTATGTTAGGACACTGCCATGAAGGATTTTAATTGATTATATTATTGACTTCTGTACTTTGTCTCGTCGTCCTCCTCCTCCTCATTATCATCATTATGATGTAGTGTCCACTTTCCATGCTGGCAATGGTCAGATAGTTTGACAGGAGCCAGAGGACTGCACCAAGCTCTGTCTTCTTTCGTTAAAGGGTTTTGTAAACAGGGAAATAATTCAGTGGGTAATTTATACCACAGGATATTTCTGTATGAACATACCAATTCTAATGCTTTACTGATATAAACACACATGCAATGTGCGTGTGCGTGCACACATGCACACACTCCCTCCCTCCCTATGTGGAGTGCTTCATTATGTCCATAAGCTAAATGGTGTCTTAAAGTTTATAGTGTGTTGTTACATGTTTAATACATATTTTCTTTTAGTCTACATGTAAATCAACTATCTATAGCTGTAGCTTTGTCACACCTTGTATATGTGCTGCACTTATTCACTTATGCAATCTTTTCCAGATAAATAAATATTGAAAACCTGAATAAGCAATGTTAGTTTATCTGTTTAATTAAATGACAATACCTTGTCTACAAGAGAAGATTTGTTATTATTCATTAGGACCCAGGAAAGCAGTTTAACTTCCATTTTACAAGCAAGTCAAAGAGGAAATGTTTTACACTTCTGTAATGCGATGGATACGTGTACTAGAATGTTCTGCTTAGACTCTACCATGACTACTAATTAACCCTATGAAAATGTTGGTAATTATAGGAATCTATTGTTAATCTTCATTGTTGTCATTATCATCATCTCCTCGTTTTTACATGACAACTCACAGTATACTGATACAGTTAAGTCACATTTTGACTACTTTTATTGTGGTTACCCCTTTCACTTATAAGCAGGACAAAATAATGCAGTACCTTCTAGAAATTACCTCAAATTACTTTCCTTTCCAACTATATGCTCACTTCTCTATTTATATACTCAGCTCCAGAAATATTAAAACCTCTATCTTTTCTTTTATTTTCCCAGCTGTTCCTGAACCCCCTGGTAAACCAGAAATTACTGAGGTGTCATCACGCTGGTTGAAGGTTTCCTGGCCATCAGTTGTTGAGGACAACAACAGCCCTATTACACACTATCAAGTGCAGATTAAGTAAGTTGGTAATTCTATTGTTTCTTCTTTTGCAGTATTTCTGTTGTTCTATTAATAGGCTAAAATGAGTCAAAATATTTATCTAATTACCTACCTATCAAACCCATTCAATATTTTAAACTATCTAATTTCATACAGTTTATATTGTTTGGTTAAGTTGGTTGATACCCCTTGCCTGTAATATCTTCATATATTTTTTTTACAAGAGGAATATTATTATTAGGTCATCTCATAAATATTGTGTTTCTTTCAATTGCATGAACTAAAAGTCGGAGGGGGATGGGATAAACTACCTGCAGCAACTTGCTATAAAGACAGATAGTAATTTTACCTTATCCTTATTCTTAGTGCAAGTTTTGAAGAGTGCAATTCAATTTTAAGTTATTTTTTCAAAGCCATAATGGAAGTGACAAAGGAGCATAGGTTCAATAAAGGCAACAACACAACAGAAAGTGCGATAAATATTAATGCAGTATATGGAGATTGGACAATAAGTGTAAGTTAGTGTCAACGGTGGTTCCAGAAGTTCCAAGCTGGAAACTACAGCCCAGAAGACGAGCCTTATCCTGGAAGATCTGTAAAGCTCGATGATCCTTGTCCTGGAAGATCTGTAGAGCTCAACAAGGACATCCTGCAAACCCCGGTGGAATAAAATCCCATTGTAACTGTTGAGGAACTAGCAGAGAAGCTTGGATTTGGTCATTGAACCATTCATTGACACCTGCATGCCATTGGAAAAATCATCAAATTGGGTCATTGGGTTCCTCACAAACTTTTCAAGTCTAATCACATGCAGAGAGTGAATGTGTGCTCTTTTTTGCTGTCACATCTCCCGAATGAACCTTTTTTTGGACCAAACAGTGACTGGTGATGAGAAATGGGTTCTCTATAAAAATGTCAAGTGCCGAAAGCAGTGGTTAACGAAAAGGAGGAAACCCAGTACCCTAGGCTAAAGAAGGTCTTCACCCACGTAAGGTGTTGTTATCTGTTTGGTGGGATGTGAAAGGTTTAGTCCACTTTGAACTTTCAAACCCAAACCAAACGATAACAAAGGAGATCTACTGTGAGCAGCTTGCATCAGCGCTTAAAGAAAAATGGCCATCTTTGGTTTCAAGATGAAAGGTGTTTTTCCATTAGGATAATACTTGGTCACATACAGTGAGGATGGCATCCCAAAGGCTGAGGAGTTTGAATGGGAAACAATATCCCACCCTTTGTATTCGCTGGACATTGCACCATCTGATTATCATTTATTCTGCAGTCTCCAAAATCATTTGGACAGAAAAAATATGAATTCTGTAGACATGGTCAGAACAGTACTGGAGACACATCTGGGACAAGTGAATTTTGGAAATCTACCAGATAGATGGAAGAGCATTGTAGAAAATGAAGGAGAGTGTATTTTAGATTTAAAAAGAATTTTGAAAAATAAAAGAAATATAAAAAGTATAAAAAAAACACATTATTTATGGAATGACCCAATATGTGTATGTGTGAATGTATGAAGCAATTTTTTTTTATTTATTATAATTGATCCATATGTGACAAGTATTTGAAATAAAAAGATGATTTTTTTTCCTTTTTATTTCAGGTCTTCTTCGCAAGACTGGAGTGAAGGGGACATACGTTCCATTGGAGTAATTTTCAACTCTACAAAAATTAGGGACCTTCGTCCTTATACGCAATACCAAGTTAAAGTATTTGCTGTGAATGAGATTGGTCGTAGTCTACCAAGTGAACCTTCTGCCATACAACGCACAAGCTCTGAAGGTATGTTGTTCATTCTACTCAACATTGTTGCAGTGAGAGTGTTTCTTTTAATATGGTTTTGTTGATGTTGTTTAGTCCCAAGTTTAGCCATGTATCCTTTCTGTATTTCAGACATTAGAGGTCAATTTGAGGGTATCTACTCTCTGTAGTAAGTTGAATGACCATCTAGAGGACCCATGAGGGTGGGGTTCCTCTACATGGTGATTCAACATCCTAATGCCAACCATTTCGCTAAGTATATTAGGTTCTCTTTTTATGTGGCACCGGCAGCCTTGAGGTCACTAAATAACTTACAAACCAAGACCTCCCCCCCACCTCAGTTGAGAGGAGAATAGTATTGTGGGAGGTGGCTTTTTGCCAGAAGATGAGAGGTTAGAGCAATGGTCTTAAACCGGGGCCTATATGACCCTCGGGAGTCCTTATAAGAATTTTCTGTTAAAATTTATCTGCAATAAATTGGTTATACTTCTACAAAACACAAAATATTTTAGCAATTTTGTTTTTCATTACTATTGCTTATAATATTCAATTAAAAAAATCTAATATATTTTTTTTCTTTTAAACATTGACTGGTTAGGAAGATCGACTTCAATAATATGGAAATCTTAAGGACCCATAGGTAAAAAAAAAAAAAAGGAGTTGAGAAATATTGGGTTAGATTATGAATATAGAGACAGAAATTGGTACTTGCAATAAAAGGAGATACATGTCTACCTCAGGTAGTAGGGAGAGGAGATTTTGAAGTGTGATGGGGTGGGGTAGTACCCTCAACTTACAGGTAGGTATATACGAGCGGATAGTGAGAAGTTCTTGGCTTTCGGTTGAAGAAAATACAGGAGAATAAGTTAATTATGATTTTATACAACATATTCCCTCTCAGATTCACATACTTACTGTAGTGATTCTTCAGTTTTCCTAAATGCTGTAAAAGAACTCAGAAGGTTGGTCTTCCAACCAGGCCTTTTGTGATACCCTTAGAGTCAGGAACTTTTCAGCAATCCGTCGTGTGTGCGCCTGCATGTACACACACACACACACACACATACACACAAGTTCCTGCCTTTGAGTAAAAGAAAATACAGGAGAATCAGTTAATTATGATTTTATTCAACATATTCCCCCTCTCAGATTCATACACTTATTGCAGTGGTCCTTCAGTTTTTCTAAACCCTCTAACAGAACTAAGAAGGCTGGGCCCCTAACCAGGCTTTTCGTGATATCTTTAAACACAGGAATTTTACAGCATCCCCTCATATAAGTGAAGTGGAACCAGGGATTGGATAAAATGAGTGGGTAGATAAGTTGACAACATTGCAAAAAGTGGGTGGAGGGATGGGAAGGGAATGTAGTGCATGGACATAAATAGAGAGGAGGGGTTTTGTTAGGAAGGTATGTTGTGTTGTTGCAATAAGTGTTATAAGAGATGGCTGTCCACAAGTGCAAGTCCCATGAGTCAGAGTGGCTGTTCCAGCACATCTCCCTCGCCATCCTCCAGGACAATGCTTTTTCCATTTTGTCTGCTGGGGCCATGAGAAACGTTTTATGATAAAGATATATAAACAAGAAAAGGAAAAAAAAAAATGTAATAATCAGAATTTGGAAAGACAGTTCCAAGAGAGATGCAAATGTAAGAAGGTCTGTTCATTCATAACAATGAATAGAAAGTATTCCAATAGAACTAGCTGATGACGGTGGTGGTGATGACAACAGCATCAGTGGCAGCCACCACAATAACAGCAATGACAAAACAAAACTATCAGAACAATTTCTTTATGTATTCAGCACTTGAATTGTTACTTTTTTTTATTTTATTTTTTTTTATACATAGCAACCTTTTCATAAGTTACATGTTTCACATGGTTCCTTTATTTTGTATTTCATTCTTTCATGAATTCTAATGAAATATGCAAGATAAGATGGCAGAGTTCTATTTTTCTCTTAGACATTTTTGTTTTTGCTTTTTAATAATTTTATTTCAGTTGTTAGATTTTATATTTTTTCTTTAATTATTTTCTACTAATGAGTAAGTTCTGTTGTTTAATGAGTCAGCTAGGCTGAATAGATCATGTGTGGAATGTGTTAATGAGAATGGTGAGTTTCTTTGTTTAAGTCCCTTTCCTCTCCACCAACTTGCACAATATCACTTGCTACTATTATGATATATTTAATGTTGGCCTTCTTGTGTACTAAGCACCAAATTGTCTACATTTGTTGCTACGCTATGCACTAATCAGGTCTATATGTGACAAATGCCATGCGAGTGGAGTTTGGTAGATGGAAACTGAAAGAAGCCTGTCATGTGTCTTTGTGCTTGGTCCCCCCACCATTGCTTTACAGCTAATGCTGATCTGTTTACATCCCCATAACTTAGCAGATCAGCATAAGCAACTGATAGAAAGTATCAAGCTCAAAAAGACGGGGGTTAATTCATTCAATTATAACTCTTCAGGGCAGTGCCTCAGCATAACCACAGCCCAATGACTGAAACAAATAAGATATATATATGTGTGTGTGTGTATATATATATATATATTTCCAAGAAAGTTAGAGGTTGTGAATCCAACCAACTAAGGGATAATATCTATCCAATATACTGCTGGTAGAATACCCAATTAGTAATACACAAGTGTTTTTTTATTGCATTGCAATTACATTACTGAGTGTACTAAATGGGTGAAGGTAAAGAGATATTTTACCATTAATTTATAGAGCAATAAGAAATGTAGGGGATCAATAGATAGTTCATCAACTTTTAGACATCATATTATGTCAACTTATTTATCTATTTACTAAACTGACAATTACAAGAATATACATACATGTATAACATTATGCTTTACATATAAAATATAATGCTTTACATATAAAATATATGTAAAGCATAATATGTTATACATGTATGTATATTCTTGTAATTGTCAGTTTAGTAAATAAATAAATAAGTTGACATAATATGATGTCTAAAAGTTGATGAACCATCTATTGATCCCTTCCATTTTCTTATTGCTCTCTCTCTCTCTTTCTCTCTCTCTCTCTCTCTATATATATATATATGTATATATATATATTTACATATGAAGTAAAAGCAGCTCTAGTATAAGAGATATAGATATTATTCACCACACCTACTTAATGTATATGCTTTGTATTTTCCTGTAGTTGCAGTAGCTTGGTGGAGTATATACACTCTCAAAGTACCAGGTGTTAAAACACCTCAGAGTCATGGACGGGCTAGGTAACTCACCCTCAAACCGATTTGGGAGTGATGTGTCACCATTATTGTGGTTCCTCAAAATCATCTACCCACCAGGGTTGAAGGCAAGTCACCCAGCTAGTCCATGACTTATATGCTCATGGCTTGTAAACCCATTTTGTTGGCATGCCTGAAAATTGCATATCTAAAAGAAAATTCACATAATGAAATATAAACAGTTCTAGTATAATAGATATTATTAGTTACTGCAAATACTTAATCTATATGCTTTGTGTAATTTCTGGTGGCTGCAATAGCATGGAGTATATACACTCTTAAAGCACTGGGTGTTGAAACACATCAGAGACATGGACAGGCAAGGTAACTCACCCCCAATCCCATCTGGAAGTGATAGACACTGATGTTTTGCCATTTTTGTGGCCCCTCAACCTCCCGTACATGCCAGGGTTGAAGGCAAATCACCCAACCAGTCCACAACTTATATACTCATGGCTTGTAATACCAAGTGCTGGCATGCCTGGAAATTGCATACCTAAGAGAAAATCCAAAAGAATATATATATATATATATATATATATATATATGTATATATCCTTACTATAAAATAATCATTGTCATCATTGCTTTTAATGTCCATTTTCCCATGCTTGCATGTGTATGGGTGAAACATAATTTGTTGAGGCAAATTTTCTACACCTGGATACCCTTTCCAGTTCTCTCCTGGTTTCCAGTCACAGTAATATGGCTTGATATGTTTTCATGCAAGATTGGAAAGGTAGGATTTTGCTTGGATATCTGTGATGCTTATTTGTGACTTTCTCATGATCTCAAGACAAAGAGGCACATGCACGCCAGGCTTCTTCTTTTAGTTTCTGTCTTCCAAATTCACGCACAATTCATTGGTCAACCCAGGACACTTACCCAAGGTACCACACAGTGGAACTGAATCCAAAACTATGTGGTTGTAAAATGAACTTGTTAACCATACAGCCAAAATAATTTTGGAATTACAATCTCCTTAGGTAATTCATAACATTCAAAGACCCCACCATTAAGTGAGATGGATTAATTTTGTTTTGGTGCACTCAGAAGCATAATTCCTTTTTAGTCAGATCACTTATATATCTGCAGATATTTGAAACTTTTGTTTGATTAAAGATTTGATAATCAGTGTGTAAGATAACTTTATAAGAGATACTAGTCCAGTTCATACATCATATGAATTGAATTGATTCTTGTAAGAATTAATTAATGTGATTCTCCTCTGTTGTGTAATGTAATTTTTCTAATTCTCTAGACAGTTTTGCTTATTGTTCTATGAGTGAATAATAAATGGCTTTACATCTGTTTTCTCATGTAATATTTTAGGAGTAGAACAAAAAAAAATTGCTTTCAGAAAATACTGGGCCATGAAAAGCCAACAGGGGATCTACTACATGGTTAGTTGATCTGCTAGAAATAACAACCAGATTTCCCTCTGATAATGTAGTCTGTTTCCCTGTACAGAGGGGAAAGATGGAATACTTTTTAGCATAAGTTTACTTGATCAGAGATGATCTGGGGCTAAACAACAACATTAGAAAACAAAAAAAGATAAGGGAACTATTTATTCAATTCCACCAAACATCCAAACTTTAGAATTTTATATTTTCACTTTCGATCTAGCATGAAAAGCCATCTATTTAGTACCATTTCGTTAGAAGAGGAGGGGTGGCTGAACAAATACCTCTTTAATGGCCCTTTCAATCTGGTATGAATGATGTAGTTAGCACACAAGTATGGAAAGTTAATATGGGTCAGCAACAAATCCTGGAGAAAGTTTTAGCAAACGGGCTTGGTGCAGAGGCATGTTTAGCAACATAATAAAGGTAAAAAAATGAGGAGAGGGTCTGCATCAGATGTGATATGGTAGAGCTAATGTTGAAGTTCAGTGATACACATAATCGATCACTTTGTTTATCATCAAATGCTGGCTTTTGGGTACTTCTGACTGAGTCCGCTCTTTTACAAGATTGTTGTCAGAGAATAAGCCCACATACCAGTTTCTCCTGTTCCTTGCACCCAGTACTTGTCTTGGGACCCCTATAATAATCATGGACACTGTTCTCCCTTCTTGAAATCATCTAAAAGGGGAAGCAGAAACTGGTAGTGGAAGAGACTGAAAGAAGGATTGTCTTTGGATGTGCTAGAAGCAACAGCCAAATTGCCCTTAAACCACTCACTTTTCCATCTGAAAATATTGACTTTTTTTACTGAAAATACTCTTCCCATGGTTTTGAAGTGCAAAATAAATTGGCCAAAATAGGTCTGGAGTGGGATGATGAGGGAGTGGAGGTTGTAAAAATAAAAGTTTTCAATACTCCCTCCCTCCATCATTTTGAAGGCTGTGGTTTAAGAAAATGAGGAAAATCCCTGAAAAAATTTTCCCCACAAATTTCTTTATAATTGTAATTTATGCTGTTTGAAAGGGATTTGTATAAACTTTCATTAAAAGATATCCATTGTCCTGAAAGTTATGACGGAAGAAGTCAGATTGTGTGAATATTCCGAAATTCCTCTCTCCATCCCCTCATAAAAATTCTTTCCCATAAATCCCTATGTACACTGAAGCCACAACATCTAAGTGGTATTCATAGAAATTTTGTTAAAAAGTATCCATTTTTCTGGATGTTATGAGACAACAAATTTGGGAGTACATACATCTGTAGTAATGCCCTTTTATTTATACAATTTTTTCATTTCATGTCTATTTCATTTGTTGTTTGCAATGTTCCCTCTCTCTCTCTCTCTCTCTCTCTCTCTCTCTCTCTCTCTCTCTCTCTCTCTCTCTCCCTCCCTCCCTCCCTCTCTCTCACACACACACACACACACTGCAAAGCTTACAGATAGGCTGCTGAATTGAAATCTCTATGTTGCTTTGAAGGGAAGCTAAAACTTAACAAACTGCTCCTCCCTCCGTTCTTGGACTACTGTGATGATTATGATTGTGATAAAATAATGAAAGCAATATTTACTAAGCAAATGAGCACTATTATACAAAGAAATAATTAGACATAAAATATCAAAAATTATTAGAATTTGGACTCAAATGTGAAAATATTATCAAGTGGCTAGCAGAAAACCGCCTGGAGGGCATTCTTTATACTAGTCTCTATAATATCTTAATATGGCTATCCTATTCTAATATTCATTTCTTTTTTCTTCTCTTTTAATTTATTCCAGTCCCCACAGGTCCACCAACTATTATCAAAGCTCGTAGTCTGTCACCAACTGTTACACGTGTGAGCTGGGAGCCACCATTAAAGAATCAGACGAATGGAGAATTATCTGGATACCAGCTGATCTATGGAATCACTGGTGAAGATACAGTGCAGCCTGTAGTTGTGAAAGATCCAAGTGAAACTGTAAGTAGATACTTGAACTCGTTTCATCTGATGTTTTTATTCATGAACAAATGGAGATAAGTAATTTTTGGCTATTAGTTTTATTGGGTAACACAGCTGGTTGATTGTAACCTGTTCTGAAGCGAGCAGTGATCTCTCACAGCATAGTAAAACTTAAACATAACACATGCATGTGCACACATACACACACACACATTTTATATTTGCTTTTTGGTTTTCCATTGCAGCAGGGATTGGACAAATCCATATTGAGGCATTGCTTTCCCTTTTTGCTAGCCCTTACCAGTTTTTCTTTTTTTTCTTTCAAGTAAATGTATATTTTATTATGGAGATGTACTTGCATAGCAAGTGATTTGATCTGAGATCGTGTGCTGAAATGAAAACAATTGCAGCGAAGGTGTTTGTAAGCCATCTAAGAAACACACAAAAGCCTTTCGATTCACTTCAACATTTAAGTTTAATTTGTCAAAATATTTTCGTCGCTTTAAGACCGCGACCTGTTCACTGACAAAAATCCATGCTGCATCCGGATTTTTGCCGCACGGATTTTGTCAGTGAACAGGTCGTGATCTTAAAGCAACGAAAATATTTTGACAAATTAAACTTATATTTTATTGTTTACTTGGAAAGTGCTGAGCTGATTTGTTTTGTCAGGAATGTGAACAAATATCACCCCCAACCCCCTTGATTTTGCTCAGCACTTGTCATGTGGCAACATAGCTTCCCCCCATCTCTCTCCCTCACACAAATACACTGCAGTTATCTAGATAGATACATACATATGACAAGCTTCTGTACAATTTCTTTCTTCTGATTCCTTCTACTCACAAAGCATTGAATTGTTCAAGGTTACATTAGAAAAACGCCTGCAGTGCTATACATTGAGATGGAACTCCAGACAATATGGTAACCAAGCAAAAGTCCTTATCTACACAGCCATGCCTGCTTCTCTAAACTTAGATCTACACATGTTAATTTTATATTATACAGCATAGAGTGCTTCGACTTTATTTCTAATCAACATCTTGCCTGAGATATGTTTAGCCCAATTGATAAACTTGTCTCTGCCTCTGCTATCAAACCATCCCTACACTACTTGGATTAAAACTTACATGTTTAAATTAGAATGTGACTGTATAATTACACTTGATAAAAAGTTCTTAATTTATCTAAGACTGTGTTCTAAACACTAACTTATTTATCAAAAAAAAAAAAGAAAAAAACATTACTAAATTTATTATTGCAATCAACACCAATAACTTAAATACGAAAAGAAAACATTTTACTACCCAGTGAACATCATTAACTCCATCTTGATAAAGCCAATAAAGATGCTTCTACATGGTAATTTCTCTTGCTGAAAATAACTGCCATGTGTCTCTGAAATCACATGCTACCATTTAAAAAAAACAAATGACACATTAGATAATATAGTCCTTTTTTTTCCCTTGGACTGTTAGATTGATGAATAAGACCTGGTGGCTCCTTGACAGGTTCTACATATTTATTGTGTAATTTTTGTGGAAAAATACAAAATCAGTTTTTATTTGCCTTTTTAATATTTGTTTTTTTACAAAACATTAATTTGTTGGTTACATGCAGATGAGTTTGCCACACCTACCTAGACACTCAAAATGCAATGAGTAAGAACAATCGCCCCAAAGGCATCTCATCTAATGCTCTAATAATTCTGGCAATCTATAATTTTGGACTGGAACTTTATTTTATTGACCCTCAGGAGATGAAAGACATATCTTGCTTTCTGTGGGATTTGAACTCAAAATTCACAGCTGTAACAAATCCCACCAAGCATTTTATCCAGTGCTCATTAACGATTGTGTTCACTCGCAACCTGAATGTAATCTTTACATATCTTAGAAAGATGGGATGGTCATAGACAGAATGTTTTTGATCATGGGTCTTGTTGATCAGAGTTGTCTTGGAGGTTGACCATTGTCACCACCTACAAATATCTATAAATAAAAAAAAATGTTACAATTACTTCACTAAACTCTTCCACATTCTTGATTATGTATTAAATGGATTAAAGTTCAAGACAAATCTATTCTTGAGAGGAAAATAGCAACAAGTGGTTGTTACTGTCAACAGAATTATTGCTTTCATTCTTTGTGAAGTGATCTTACTCATCTTTAATACCATCATGCTTTTTCTCTTTTCAGAGTATTGAACTGCAGGCGCTGCGTCCATACACAAATTATACTGTGTTGGTGAAAGCTTTCAATTCTGAGGGTGATGGACCTGATGGTGTGTTGTTCTTTCAAACAATGGAAGGCTGTAAGTTTTTTGACAATGCCTATATCTACTTACACTCTAGTTATTTCAAATGTAGCTATGTAGCTAAGTAGGTAAGTGATGATGGGGTGGAGAGCAACATGGGAATGGTTAGAGTAATATACATACAACTGTTTATAAATACATCTTCCAAACATTTTTACTCTTGGGGAGTAATAATTATTATATATATCTTTATTTATCATTTTATTTCTCTCTCATAAAATTAAATTTCATAAAGTAAATAAAGCATCAAACTGTGTTTAAAGAGTTTGGTAATGCTAAATCCATCAAGCATCACGTAGGAGGTTGAAGAAATTCCATCTTTATCAAGACGCTGTCTCATCAAATTCCCCTACAATTTCTTATGAGGTAATTTTTACTGTAGAGTTACTTTACTACCTATAGATAGCAGGATTTTACTACTTTAGGAATATAATGTGTGCACAATAAAATCATGAATATTGAATAAAATAAACATTACTGCAAATGGCATTTGCATATAATTAGCCTATTTATCAGTATTTCTTGGAACCCTAAGGTTCCAGAGAATCCTAGTTGGGGAACACTAGCTCAGAGAGTAAGTAAAAAATTGATGTACTATTAACATTTGATCTATTGTAGCTGTTCTTGTTGGATTTAAATATAGGTAAAAGAGATGCCTAGATAGAAGTAACTACAGAGATATCAAATTGCTGAACTAGGTCATGAAAGTTATAGAGAGTTATAGCCCAATTAATTAGGAATAGAATCAGGTTAGGTGAGATGCAGCTTGGTTTTGTGCCAGGAGGAAGTAGAACTGTTGCTATCTTCTAAGTAAGACAACTGCAGGAGAAATATGCAGTTAAAAATAAGCCATTGTACTTGGCATTCATTGATCTGGAAGTATCCTTTGACAGAGGTCCTCACTCTGTGATCTAATGGTCTCTGAGGAAGCTAGAAATAGACAAATGGCTTGTGAAAGCCATACAAGCCATGTACAAGATAAGAACTAATCATAAGTTGACAAATTTAGACTACAGGTAGCAATACACCAGGGTTGAGTTGTCAGTCCCTTTCTATTTATGATAGCCCTCTAGGCCGTAAAACTGGTTACCTTTGGGAACTATTATATGATGATGACCTTGTTCGCACAGCAAAATCTGTAACAGAATTAGAAAAGTATCACCGGAAGGTTAACAGAAAAAGTACTGTTTGTATACTAAAGATACATGGGAAATATATTTTCTCAAATGTCTTGGAGTCTCCCCTTCCCCCAGGTGGTAGTTTCTGATGCCTAGGTGAACTAATTAGCAGTGGAAAGGGATGTTATGAAACTATAGTTGATAGAATAAGAAGAGGATGGAAAAAGTCCAGAGAGCTATTATTATACCTGTTGGCTACAAAATCTGTCTCTCTGTCTGTCTGTCTGTCTCTCTATCTCTGAGTGAAAGGCAGATTGTATGATGCTTGTGCATTGACAACAATACTACATGCTAGTGAGTCATGAACCTTGAATGCTGAAAACGTGAAAACTAGAGAGGAATGAGACTAGCATGGTACACTGGATGTGCAATGTCAGTATGCTTGTACAACAAAGCGCAAGTACGTTGAGAGGAAAATCAGGCATAAGAGAAATCCAATGTAGCATGCAACAAAGAAAATTGCACTGGTTTGATTATGTGATGCATATTGATCAGAATAGCTCTATATGAACATGCCAGTCACTTAAAGTGGATGTGACTTGTGAAAGAAGGAGACCCAAGAAGACATAGGAAAAAGTAGTAGGAGCTGATCTCAAGGTGTTGAGCTTCATGGAGATGGTGACAAAAGACTAAAATGATCAGTAATTCACTGTACTCAAGAAGGCCAATCTATCACTGCGAAAATGAGGTCCTAAAAGCATCTTGTTTATGCCTATACATACTGGGCCCTTTGTTGCACACAATGTCCCCCTCGAGCATTTCACACATTTCATCTCCCTGACACCCACCCCTATCACTCCTGTGACTATGGTGCTATTTAGCTGCTGTATTCACTTAAGAGGAGAGTCAATACATTTCAGCCCCACCCTTTTGTGCTACTAGTTACTTCCTTCTCCCTCTGGTAATACTTCCTATTAACATCCACCCCTCAATTTCATTATCATCCATTCCCTTATTATTTTCCACTGAGCACCCTTTTCTATGCCTTCAGTTGTCTCTCTCTCTCCTCTGGGCTGCACCTTAGACTTGCTACACCTCATCTTTTTTTACTGCTATGATTCTCAGTACTCTCTCATATTCGCCATCGATGCTATCCTGTTGTCAGTCCCTTTATACACTTCATTCCTCATTACTTATATACCTTGCAGAACATTCTCCTACTTTCTGATCCCCCTTTCCTGACCCACTCTTATCTCTCCCACCTTGCCTTCCATAATGATATTCTCCATAATCATTTCTAGAATGTGACATGTAGATAATCATTTCTAACAAAGGCACATGGTTTTGAATTTCTCTTGGTGTTTAGTTAATTGCATTTGATAGTATGAAGTCCATCAGGCACCACATAGAAGGTTGAAGAAATTTCATCTTAAGCAAGACCTTGTCTGATCAAATTCTACAATTTCTTAAACTTATTTACCCCAGTACTTGACTGGTACTTTTTTTATATTTTGACACTGGAATAATGAAAGGCTAAATTGACCTTGGTGAGAGTTGGCACTGTCACTTAAGGAAAGTACAAGTTACCCATTGATGGATTAATCTCATAAGCAAAGGGTCATACAGTGAACTTTAACGTAGCACTATTGGGAATGATAGAATATATACAAAGCATTCAAAAGCACTGATATTACACATTGTTTGCTGAAATATTTAGGATGTTTGTTCTGGTGTTTGTGTGTGTGTAATAGTGAAGATTCTGTCATTAGAAAGAAAATGTTGAAGTTAAATGATGATATATTGGTTGCCATTCAATGCATTCTTATAATATTGTGTGTCTATATGTGAGATCTAACATGTTTTCTATTTCATTTCATTCCAGTGCCTAACAAGCCACGGATCACACATTGTACTCATGTCCATGCTAGTTCTCTACGTGTAAACTGGGAAGCTCCTACTGAACTCAATGGACGGCTACTTGGTTACCAATTGGTATGGCAATATAATGGGGAGAACTTCACTAAAAACATCACTACTAGCTTACAAGATCCCATGTCAGCACTTGTGACAGGATTAAGTAAGTGTTCTAATCATGTTATTATTTTACACCATTTTTTTCTCCCATATGCACTATACCTCTCCCCCTCTCTCTTTCTGTCTCTCTCGATCCTACCAAAACATGTCACCCCCTCATCCCTGTCAATTGTGTCATTGTTATTACTCTCCTCCATGCATCCTTCTAAATCTCCTCGACTTGTGCACCTCCTCCTCTCAATCTTTCCTACTCTTTACCCAACTCCACCATAGGCAATCTTGCAGCCTCCCCTTGCTACCACTCACCTTGTACCTTAAGGTACCACCTAGATACCTCATCACCGCTGTTTACTGCTCTGTCTCCTAAATGTGAGTAGTCTCTACAACAGGAACCTGCTCTACTCCAACCTCTTCTCTCGTACCTAAGGTATGAGAGAAGGTTTTGTAGTCTTGTGATATGCATGACAACCTCAACATTGCCAGTGTCACAAAAGCAGCACCCAGTACACACTGTAAGCAGTTGGCATTAGAAAGGGCGTCCAGCTGTAGAAATTATGCCAAAGCAGACGCATGAGCATGATGTAGTCTTTTGGTCCATTGGGTCCATGTCAAACCATCCAGTTCATGCCAGCATGGATCATCATCATTTAATGTCCACTTTCTGTGCTGGTATGGGTTAAATAACTTGAATGGAACTGGTAAACCAGAAAGCTGCACCAGGTTCCAGTCTAAATGCTCATCCTAACACCAACCATTCCAACTATATAGTGGGTGTCACTGGCATGGAAGGTGTTATGTGTCACCAGCACCAGCCACAACTATGATTTCACTTGGCTTGGTGAGTCTTCTCATGCACAGCAAATTGCCAAAGTCCTGTTAGACCTCAAAAATCATGCTTCACCATCTCGTCCCATGTCTTCCTGGGTCTACTTCTTCCACAGGTTCCTCTACAATTAGAGATCGGTACTTCTTTACTCAGCTGTCCTCATCCGTATGCATCACTTGATCATACCAGTACAGATGCCTCTCTTGCACACAACATCTGATGCCTCTTATGTCCAATTTTTCTTTCAAGACGCTTACACTCAATCATGCATGCACACTGACATTACACATCCAATAGAGCATACTAGATTCATTTCTTTTAAGCCTTTGCATGTTCTCTGCCATCTCAACCCATGTTTCACTGCCATGTAGCATGGCTGTTTGCACACAGGCATTATACAATCTGCCTTTCACTCTGAGGGTGAGGCCCTTTGTTGCCATCAAAGGTAGAAGCTCTCTGAACTTTGTCCAGCCTATTCTTACTCTAGCAGCTATGCTCTCAGAGCATCAACCTCCACTGAAGACTTGGTCACTTAGATAACGAAAGCTATCAACTACTCTAGGTATCCCTGCTGGTATTTGATAGGTTATTTTCTGTATATTTCTAGTGTTTACTATACTTGTGCATCTGCCACATACAAAGACTATTAAATGGTGATACCTTTTTCTGTCCCTCAGTACTACTCCCCGCACTACCCCGGGGGCTCTTGTACTGCAAGTTACTTGGTGACCTCATTGCTACTGGTGCCATGCAAAAAGCACCCAGTACTCTCTGTAAAGTAGCAGGCATTAGGAAGGGGATCCAGCTATAGTACCCATGTCAAAGCAAACTGCAAAGCCTGATGCAGTCTTCTGACCTGCCAGTTCTTGTTGAACTGTTTCAGCATGGAAATGGACGTTAAATGATGATGATTATATATGTGTATGTGCACACACATTCACATACCTTTTTTAATATTGTCAAGCAGTATATTACTGGTTATGGCATTCTCAAGTAGAATAGTTAGTGCAAACCCATAAGTAACTTTCTGATCAGATATATACTCAATGATATTTAAATATAATTGCTCTCTTTATTCTTCTATTTTTCTGACTTATGGACAACTATCTAATGATATACATACATGTATATGTGTGCGTGTGTTTTGGGTAAAATGCACTCTTAAAAACTCCTATGCTTCACGTTCTTGGCTACCACCTTTTAATTTCATTTCTCAGTGTAAGGTAGCACCTGAAGAAGCACCCACATTGTAATGGCAATCAAAGACTTCAGATTCATAGATATTAAGATATCAAGAATAATTTTAAATAATATTTTATGATTATGAAAAGTTCCTAACTAATGAAAATGGGGGATGCAGACACATATATTGTGATGCATTAATGAAACCTTTGAATTGCCATCTACAAGTTGTTATTATTATTATGATATATATATATATATATATATATATATATAGTTAATCCAAACGTGAAAACACAAAGAGAAAACACAACAACGCGAAGACGTGGAACAAATATAGTATTATTGGATGCTCAGGAAGGAGGGGAAGAAGGAGGGTTTTACGTTTCGAGCGGCGCTCTTCTTCAGAAACATAGGAAAAGGAAAGATCCAGAGAAGGGAATACGGAGGAAAAAAAATTGCCAGCGGTACACACGCGGTCATATTTTGAATGTATATATATATATATATATATATATATATATTGAATGTATGTATATATATATATATATTGAATGTATGTATATATTATATATATATATATATATATATATATTTGAATGTATGTATATATGTATATATATATATATATTGAATGTATGTATATATGTATATATATATATATTGAATGTATGTATGTATATATATATATATATATGAATGTATGTATATATATATATATATATTGAATGTATGTATATATATATATTGAATGTATGTATATATATATATTGAATATATATATATATATTTGAATGTATGTATACATATATATATATGAATGTATGTATATATATATATATATATATATATATATATATATATATATATTGAATGTGTATATATATATATTATATATATATATATATACACACATGTATATTCCATTCAATAACATGGAGTTTCCTCCTTGGCAACAAATTTCCCTCTTACAACTGTAGACATTCAATAGTTCAAACAGCAGAGCTGTAAAATAAATAAACATGTGAACTCCCTTTCTATTGTAATCCCACGTTACAAAAGAAGGAAAACGATTGGTCACTGACTCCTCTAGCTCTCAGACAAACAAATATTTTCAAAAGCAAAGAACAGACAAATAGACGTCAAATAGAGTTCCCTCCCTTTATTTTCACTTATAACAAATTATGACCTTTAACAGTTCCAGCTGACACTTAATCCCTGTAATCTCTCGTTTGACTTAATCACTCCACATTCGAATATCCATTAACCCACCCACCCCTGCCAGTGTGAAACATGGATATTAAATGATGATGATGATAATATACGTTTACACACAGATATTCAGATACAAATATACACATCTATAAGATGGTTTATACACACATACACACGTGTGTATGTGTGTGTGTGTGTGTATATATATATATATATACATATACACACTCACACAAACACGTGTGTACATATATATATTTCTTTACTACCCACAAGGGGCTAAACACAGAGGGGACAAACGGATTAAGTCGATTACATCGATCCCAGTGCGTAACTGGTACTTAATTTATCGACCCCAAAAGGATGAAAGGCAAAGTCGACCTCGGCGGAATTTGAACTCAGAACGTAACAGCAGACGAAATACAGCTACGCATTTCGCCCGGCGTGCTAATGTTTCTGCCAGTTCATGTATATATGTGTGTACATATATATATATACATATACACACAGGTGTGTGTGTGTGTATATATATATATATATATATACATACACACATGCAAAAACATACACACACACAAACTCTGATGTTAAGGCTAGTAATAATGATAATAATTTGAAATTTTTGCACAAGGCCAGCAATTTTAGGGGAAGTTATTATGTCGATTACATCAACCCCTACTGCTCAACTGGTACTTATTTTCTTGAGTCCCAAAACAATGAAAGGTAAAGTCAGCCTCAGAAGTATTTGAACTCAGAACACAAAATTCAAAGAAATGTCATTAAGAAGTAATAATTATAATAATTAATAATAATACTAATAATGTCAATCATCTTGATGATGATTACATTGTTTGGTAGTAATTTAAACCATTATTATACATATTTGAAAATTGAGAATTTAGTTTGCAGGTGCAAGGCGTGGCTGTATGGTAAAAAGCTTAGGATATGAAGACCCATCAGGAATCACTGCAGAGACGCTCAAAATATCTGGCGGTGTCGGCTATAGCCTAGTCACCCGTATAGTTAACCAGGTGATATATGAAGGAGTCATACCCAATGACTGGTGTAGCAGCACCATAGTCAACTGCTACAATGTTAAAGGTGACGCTTTAGATACACATAATTATAGAGGTATCAAGCTGTTGGATCAGGTAATGAAGATCACGGTAAAGAAAAATATATTTGTTGGTGGAGTAATGTGTGAGGAGGGCAAAGCAAGATGTATGTGATATATTGTTGTTATTAATTGGTGTCCAGTAATTAGTTTATCTATTCTATTCAGTTATTGTCAATCCATTGCTGGATGAAAGCTTAGGCATGCCATTGCTAGCTTATCGACACCAACCAGCTGCTGGTTGGACAGAGTAGTCTCATGGTTGTGTATTTAACTATGAATTTTGGTACGTAAACTATATATATTCAGAATGCAAATATTTCTAAGCATCTCTTCTAGACCTCTAACAATTGTATCAAACCATCACTCTGGAATAGTAAATTATTTTGTCTTTTTGCATTTGCTTTTCCATCTGGTACCGGTTGGATGAAGACTTATTTGCAGTAGTTTTTTTTTTCTTTCTTTTTTTTTTTGTCTTTTGCTGTATGCCTTCCAGAATCAATAAAATGAGGTACCAGTAACGTACTGAGATCAAGTTAATCAACTGATCCCTTCCCCTCAAATTTCTGGTTTTGTTCTTAATTTACAAATGATTTCAAAATGAAAACCAAGAATAGAAAAAAGAAAATCATTTTCTAATATTCATTACATATTGAAAAGAATCTAAAACTGGAAAATTAGTAAAAATGTTTCACTTGGCCCTTTCTGTAAAATTATTTTCTATTGTTTTGTCTATTTTCATTTATCCAGAGCCTTATACAGAATATGTTACACGAGTTGCTGCCATCACAGGAGGTGGGCGGGGCAATTTCAGCAATGAGTATCCAGCCTTAACTGATGTTTCAGGTATACCAACTTCTTTCATTGTTAACATTCTTTGTTGGTTTGTGAATTAATGATTCCATTTGTGGCTGTGTGAAAAATTACATGCATTTACAAATGATCACATAACACACAAAAAGCAAACGTGTGCAAGCACACAAATATCTTAAGAACAGAAATGGATAACTTAGAATGAACTTGTAGCTTCAAACAAATGAACAAATTCTACTGCATGCATATACATACATATGATGAATTCTCTCTGAAATGAGGGTTCAGTAAAATAAAGCAGTAATCTTGTTCTATGGGTATTGAATGTATCTCTTGAGGCCTGCTGGTGCCTTGCAAGCCTTTCAGCAAAGGGAACAAGTTGAGGACTGAGTTTTTTTGAGTGCTTGTGGATCGTTAACTATGTGTATTCTTGAGTGGATGGCAAGGCCTGCTTTACTTCATGTCACAAAACCACAATGACAGGTAAGGATTTCATTTAGAGGAGCAGTGTTTTGCCAGTGTGCCTTCATGCTTGCATGAAGTTGGTCCCAGTGTAAGTCGACTTTGCTCAAATCTTTGAACTGAGGAGAAGCAGGACTGGCGCCAGGTCCTGCATTCTGATACTTTATTTTCCTCAGGAATAAAGGGAATGTTTCATTGCTTCAGATTGTCTTTTAGTTTGTCTTTGAGGTGCAAGAGTGCCCTTCCAACTGACCTTCCTGTTGGGAATTAGCCAAAGAGAAGTTGCTTTGGAATTCCGATATCACTTATGACTACATAGTTAAATAATTTGCTATGCAATAAAATGCTTCCTGTCTTGATGTCACTGCACACCAGCTTGGGCTCAACTGGAAGATCCATGGCTCACTTATTGCAGTCACAACACTTCATTAACCAAGAGGAAGTGGAAGCTTCAGTGAAGGAGTTGTTCACCTCAAAGTACAAGAACTGGTATGAGCCCGGGATGAAGGAACTAGCAGAAATGTGGCTTCAGATGGTACAACTTGATGACCTCCACTTTGAATGCTGGGTTGCTTTTGTTGTAACTTGATGTATAAAGCAAATAAGTGACCAAAATATTACAAAACTTTTGATTCAACACAACACAGAAATGCCTTTATATATCAATTGTATTATTTATGTGAATCATCTAATATAATAATGAGTTTTTATATACTTGTGTGTGTGTGTGTGTATATATATATTTGTCCAAAATGATCATGCAGTAGGAGGGAGGGAGAGAAAGTAATAACAATGAGAGGGGGGAGTGGTAAAGAGAGCATTGTGTCCACACATCATTGAGGAGGTGAAATGAGAGTAACAGCTGTGATAGGAATGCAGTTTGGGAGTGTTTTTATATATATATATTTTTGTCATCATGTATTTAAACATATACGTATTTGTGTGTGTGTGTGTGTGTGTGTATATGTTTATATATATGTATATTGTAATGGAGGAAATGTAACAAAGTTAACAATCAAATATGTATTCTTTATTCCAATGTAAGATCTTGGGAAAGGTTTTTCTTGAAATAGATATTAACAGGATTATCATTAAAAAGAAAAGTTAAAGACTGTTGATACTGTCATGTCCGGCACATCCTACTACATTATATATGCCTGCAGAGGCGGACATTCAGAAGAATCATTTCACAGGTTAAATGTTTTGTTGCTATTTTATGAAGATCATTTGCTCTGATATTTCAGTTCCAATGTGTGTGTCTATTTATGGTATATAGTGTTTGTTATCAGTTCACTGATAATTTTAGTTGAACCTAGTGAGAGGTTTACTCAATGGGACCCGGATCTTAGTGCTGTCTATCAAGGATTTTTTTTATTCATGGAAAAATACTTAGTGTTCTAGTGAGACAATCCTTCCCTTTAGTATGAGTAAACAGTTTCCTGTTATTCCAGGATTTGCAATGACTAGAAACAAATCACAAGGGTAGAGCTTCAATGATGTTAGTATCATCCTACCATCACTAGTATTCAGCCGTGGACAATTTTATGTTGCGTTGAGTAGATGTGGAAGCAGTAATAATATTAAAATGTTGGTAAATGACCATCCAAAACAAAGGCGAACTCATTGGTAGTTAGATTTTCACTAGAAGCGTGGTGTTGAAGCTATTACTAAGTTAAAGGTTGTAATCTTTTAATTTTATTTTCCGTATCATTTTCTGGCTGTCATTTCTGACAGCACAGATACACTAGTTGTGAAATAATTAAAAGTGATTTGAAAACCACTACAGCAATGCCTGTTGGAAGTAAAGGAAGAAAATCCCAAGCCAAAATAAGAAAAGAAGGTTTAGACTTTAAATTTATATTACAGTATTTCAGCTTAAAAACCTTTCTCAATGTAAAATAACAATGTAGGTTGAGCTTGGCTCTATGGATTTGTTTATGGTGTTCTTTAAATTTGAAAGTTCATTCTGTCCATAATATGAGCGTTTTATATAGAGTGGTACCACTGTATTTTCAACTGTATGTATGTATGTAGTCAGATGTAAAATGAAAAAAAAAATTTTTTATAAAAAAAAAAGTATTCTGTATATCACTGTATTGACCACACTATCAGATGTTACAATGGTCACAATGCGTTTCCTCACAATATTAGTAGCTTTGAAATGATAGCACTTCTTTGGTTAGGTGGGCAAGCCAACATTGCCTATTTTATATTTATATAACACATTACCTATTTATATAACACATTACCTATTTGCAATTTAGAGGATTGGAGTAACATGAAATGAAGTATTTTGCTCAAGAATGATTCAATGTCTATCTGAGAAGTGAAACCTTGTGATATATATATACATATATAATAACAAAGGGTAAAATTAATTAATTAAGAAGTAATCAATAATTTCACCAAGTAGAATTTGGCATGAAAAAAGGACCATTTCATGGTAAACTTAAGTAATACTTAATAATTAGGGTTCAGCAAAGATTTGCTTTACCACATACCAAAGTTTAGAAATAGCAGCCAAAAAACGTTAGCTATTTCTTCTACTTTAAAAAAAGACTCCCAGAAAAACCAAAATACTTGAAAACAATCCACACAGGCAGAGATGGTTTTGTATATATATATATTTAGATTGATAGAAAGAGCATTTTCAGTTTTTTAAAGCTAAATCTATTCTGTTGCTACAATGAATTTCCTCCTTTCCATATGATGTTCATTTTGCAAATCCAGTAAAGCTGACGTGTGTGCATGTGTTAGTGAGTGTGTAGAGAGAGATAGTGTTTAATTATCATTGACTATGCAACATCTTTCAATTGTTTCAAATTTTACCTTTCAGGTCCCAGTGCCCCAAACATTTTGAACTTGACAGTGCTGTCACCAACCAGCATACATGTTCAGTGGGATATACCCGAGGTGGTGTACAAGGACATCGATGGCTACCTCATTCAGCTCACCCGCCTCGACAGAAACTCCTTCCAGATTACAAAGAAGATAGCCAATACTGAAAGTGAAGTAAGGCATACTGTAATAGCATTACATTAACACTGTTTTCGATCTGTTGGTCTCTACAGTATATTGAGGCCATGACAGAGCATTTGTTATGCTAGAAATAGTTGTCAAAGCTACCTTAATTTACATACGTCATCATCGTTTAGAGTCCGCTTTCCATGCTGGCATGGGTTGGACGGTGCAACTGGGGTCTGGGAAGCCAGAAGGCTGCACCAGGCCCAGTCTAAACTGGCAATGTTTCTACGGCTGGATGCCCTTCCTAACGCCAACCACTCCGTGAGTGTAGTGGGTACTTTTTACGTGCCACCAGCACAGGTGCCAGACGAGGCTGGCAAACGGCCACGCTCGGATGGTGCTAATGAAGGTTGTATTAAATTATCATTTAAAAAAATAAGACAGAGCTGGATTAACCTTTAGCATATGCTTGCTGAACATTGCAGCTAATCTTTAGTGTAAACTTGTATGCATCAGTGTGCACATGCATAAATATCCATAAGTTCAACAATAAACAGTGCAATAGACTACCACTGCATAGCACATTCCTGTTAATACATTATTATAGATTATAGAAACAGATCATTCCATGCACTGGCCTCTAAAATAGCAAACATGCATTTACATTCATGCCAGGGACATGAAATGCTTCCCTATAGAATATGCATATCAGAATGAATGAAGACATTTTTGTGTCGGTTTTCTATAGCTATGGAATACATATGAATTCACACTATATTAATATTGATATATTAGTTGTGACCATATGCAATTTATGGGTCTGGGTGCATCCTTAGAATGCCTCATACTCCCCCTCCCCTCAACATGTATATACATTCCAATAGGCAACATGATATATTGCTTCCTTAATTCCTTATTATTGTCCATTCTCAGATTGCAGCAACGTTATCACTGTCTATATATGTGTGTGTGGTGTGTGTATACATATAAATATGCATATGAGGCACCTTGGGTAAGTGTCTTCTTCTGTAGCCTTGGGCTGACCAAAGCCTTGTGAGTGAATTTGGTAGGTGGGAGTTCCTTATATAGGCGCAGGAGTGGCTGTGTGGAAAGTAGCTTATTTACCAACCACATGGTTCCGGGTTCAGTTGCACTGCGTGGCACCTTGGGCAAGTGTCTTCTACTATAGCCTTGGGCCGACCAAAGCCTTGTGAGTGGATTTGGTAGACGGAAACTGAAAGAAGCCCGTCGTATATATGTATATATATATATATATATGCATGTGTGTGTTTGTGTGTCTGTGTTTGTCCCCCTAGCATCGCTTGACAACCGAGGCTGGTGGGTTTATGTCCCCATTACTTAGCGGTTCGACAAAAGAGATGGATAGAATAAGTACTGGGCTTACAAAAGAATAAGTCCCGGGGTCGAGTTGCTCGATTAAAGGCGGTGCTCCAGCATGGCCGCAGTCAAATGACTGAAACAAGTAAAAGAGTGAGAAAGAGAATATATATGTGTATGTGTGTATATATATATATGTGTGTGTGTGTATATATATACACCCGCATAACTGGTTCTTACACTTAGCTTCTACCAAATCCACTCAAGGTTTTGGTCTGCTTGAGATAATGTAGAAAGCATTTGCCCTTTGGTACCCCACAGTCTCATATGTATATACCTATGCCTCCAAACATATGTACATGTATACGTAGACATACATACACTGACATATGGATGTGTACTCACAAATATATGCTTATACATACAAGCATATATATGCATGCTCATGCACACTCATGTGCACAATACTGAGAAGTGAGAGTGTGTATTTGCTTCTGTGCACATTCATGCTCAACACTATAGGCATGATAGATAATGTATGTGCATGCAAGTACAAGGGGAGTACTGAATGTTCCTGGTTTTGGGTAAAAGAAAACATACAAGGATCAGTCAATTATGATTTTATTCAACATATTTTCCTCTCAGATTCACATGCTTATTACAGCAGTCCTTCAATTTTTCTAAACCCTGTGAAAGAACTTGGAAGGTTGGGCCTCCAACCAAGCCTTTCGTGATACCTTTAAAGACAGGAACTTTTCAGTACCCGCCTCGTGTATACATGAAGTCTTATGTAAAGGACTAATTATGTGACATGTAAGAGTAGGAATGTGTGATGATGTATGTATATGGAGATGTATGTTCATTATGTCGTCTGCACATATCAAAATTTGGTTTGCATGCATGTAAAAGTTAAGGCATATTTGTAGGAACAACAAAGTGAGGCTGCATTTGCATATGTGTACTTGAACAATTATGAAACAGTGTACGTATTTGGTTTCAACTGTTATCTGCAGGCATCAACATGTCTCCATTTTCTATTTCCAGGCAACAGTAGAAGATTTATTTCCAAATAAAAAATATTCATTAAAGGTTGCTGGGCATACAAAAAGCATTTTTTCACAGATGACCCATGTTGGTAATTTTTCTGAAGTGATGTATTTTGAACTTAAAGGTAAGAAGGCCTTTCAGCTTTTATCTTCCAATATTCTACCCTATCCTACCCTTTCCCCTCACCCTTCCCACTACCCATTTTTTTTGTATTTGTTGCAGGGGCAGTTTAATTATCAATATAATTATAATTCTATATATATATATATATGCATGTGTGTGTGTGATATAATTAATTGTTGAGCACTTTGAGTGAATAAATACCTAATTAGTCAAATTGTGATGTACCTTATGAGGTTTATATGTGTCCAGTTGATACTTATATGTGTGTCTGAGTCTACATAGATATATGTGTGTGTGTGTATAGGTGTGAAGCAACCAAGGAAAGATGCAGACAAAGAAACAATCTACTTCTGGTAAATGGTACACGTATTCAACTGGATATACATATATATATATAAAACAGACTATTCTCAGCCAAATTGATAGCCTTGATGTGGCCATTGGAAGAGACTGCCTACCAAGATCCTGGTGATTGTTAAGTATTCCCATGGCTGCAACCCTTGTTAAGTATTCCTTGACATCATTGATGACTTTGGATATCATCTGAAAGGAAGCAGAATGCCACTGGAATTCAGTTGTAATAGACTGAATCAACCGAAAATAAAAGATCAGTATGTCTGTGTGTGTGTGTGTGTGTGAAGTTAATGTCTGGTTTATGTATAATTATATATAAAACAAACAGCAATTGAAGAATCACTTAGTACACTTTAAAAGTATGTCACATTTATTTATATTTTTCATGGATAGTGTGTGCTTGTATGTATACACACATGCATATATGTACATCTCCGTCTTTCTCTGTATGTGTGTGAGTGTGTATGTATGTATGTATGAATGAAGAATATGAGGGGTTTTATTCACTGCATAAGTACTATGATCACACTCGTATGGTGCTCTGTGCACCCCGCTAGCATGGGTCATCAAATTTCATTTTGATTTCACTTGCCTCAACAGGTCTTCACAAGTAGAGTTTAGTGTTCAATGAAGGAAAAGCTACGCATAAGATTATGGTCTCATTTGGCTTGCCAGATCTTCTCAAGCACAGTATATTTCCAAAAGTCTCGGTCACTAATCATTTCCTTGGTGAGGCCTAAAGTTCAAAGGTCGTGCTTCACCACTTCATCGCAGGTCTTCCTGGGTCTACTTCTTCCACAGGTTCCCTCAACCGCTAGAGTGTGGCACTTTTTCACACAGCTATCCTCATCCATTCTCGCCACATGTCCATACCAGCACAGTCGTCTCTCTTGCACACCACATCTGATGCTTCTTAGGTCCAACTTTTTTCTCAAGGTACTTACACTCTGTCGAGTATGCACACTGACATTACACATCCATCAGATCATACTGGCTTCATTCTTTGCAAGCTTATGCATGTCCTCAGCAGTCACAGCCCATGTTTCACTGCCATGTAGCATGGCTGTTCATACACATGTCGTACTGTCTACCTTTTATTCTGAGCGAGAGGCCCTTTGTCACCAACAGAGGTAAGAGCTCTCTGAACTTTGCCCAAGCTATTCTTATTCTAGCAGCTACACTTTCAGTGCACCCTCCCCCGCTACTGACTTGGTCACGAAAGCTATCAACTACTTCTAGATTTTCTCCCTGGAATGTGGCGGAAGTTGTTCGCTGTGCATTTTCAATGTTTATTGCACCCGAGGATCTGCCACATACAAAAGCTATCTTCCCAGTTAGCCTTCCTTTGATATTACTGCACCTCTTATGTGTCCATAGCTTACACTGGGTACATCTTATAGGAGTTTCTACCTACGCCTCTACTACAGATCGAGCAGAGCCATCTACCTGAAGGGATTTGTGGTTTGCCTACCTTCCTACTTATTAGGACTTTGGTTTTAGCTGGGTTGACTCTAAGGCCCTTCGATTCTAATCCTTGTTTCCACACTTGAAACTTCTCTAGTTCTGATAGTGACTCAGCAATTAGAGCAAGGTCATCTGCATAGAGGAGCTCCCAGGGGCATCCTGTCTTGAATTCCTCCGTTATTGCCTGGAGGACTATGATAAATAGGAGGGGGCTGAGGACTGAACCTTGGTAGACCCCTACCTCTACCCGGAATTCTTCACTGTACTCACCTTACTAGCAGCGTCCCTGTACATGGCTTGCATGTCTCTCACTAACCATTCATCTATCCCTAGTTTCCTCATTGACCACCAGATAAGGGATCGGGGGACCTTGTCAAAGGCTTTCTCCATGTCAACGAAAGCCAGGTACAGGGGCTTATCTTTGGCTAGGTATTTCTCCTGCAGCTGTCTTACCAGATATATAGCATCAGTGGTGCTTTTCCCTGGCATGAACCCAAACTGCATCTCATCCAAACTAACTCTCTCCCTAATTAGTTGGGCTATGACCTTCTTCATTACCTGATCCAACAGCTTGATACCTCTGTAATTTTTTGTATCTAAAGTGTTACCTTTACTTTTGTAGCAGTTGACTATTATGCTGCTACATCAGTCATTGGGTATGACTCCTTCGTGTATCACCTGGTTAACTATACGGGTGACTAGGCTAATGCTGACACTACCAGATATATTGAGCATCTCTGCAGTAATTCCTGATGGGCCTGGGGCTTTCCCTGTCTTCATACTTTTAATTACTTTATCTATCAAGGTACTGTCAACTCAGATAGCTGGTCCCTCTGTTGGGTCGACATTCGGCAGACTCTCTTTCTCCCATTCATTTTCTTTATTCAGCAACTTTTCATAGTGGCGTCTCCAAACCTCTCTCTTTGCAACCCCATTTAATGCAAGAGAACTATCATCCATGCGGACACATTTCTCTCCTACAACATTACAATCCTCTTTCACACACTGTCTTGCAACACAAAATACCTCAAGTCTTTGGTCCTCACAGCGCAGAACATTGGCAAATTTTTTCTTATCTGCTTCCCCTCTAGCTAAATAAACCTGTCTCCTAGCTTCTCTTCTGGCAGTCTGATACAATTCCCTGCTACTACCATTCTTCCAGTCCTTCCAAGCCTGTTTCTTTTCTCTAATAGCCCTGTCAACAACATTGTTCCACCACCATGTTATTTTGGGTCAAGAGGGGACTTTGCACCATCCACAGATCTTGTCAGTGGCTCTCAGCAGGTTGTCCTGTAGAAATCTCCAGTTGTCTTCTACACTATGTGAAGCTATATCCTCTTCTATTTCGTTTAAGTCTTCGAGTAATATGTCTATAAATCTCTCTCTATATATATGTACTCCCTCAGACTATATATACACACACATACATAGTTTGATGAAGCAAATAACTAGTGAAACATCACCAGTTATCCAATTATGAGCTTCACCAGACAAATCCAACAACTAACAGACTTTTGAAATGAGTCCAGCTTTCACTTGTGTAAACAAATGTGTCTGATTTCCATGCTGGCGTAGGTTTGATTGTTTGACAGTATAATGTTTGTATGTATGCATACAAGAGTGTGTTCTGTGTATGAGGTAAGATTGCTAGTCACTAAATTATTTATCTGATAGGCCAAGTTGCAGGAGCAACTCCACTGTAGCTATTTGGTAATTCACATAGTTTTCAATTCTTCTCAAATCCCATTTTATTGAAGAATAAAATAGTTTAAGATGCCATATAAAGATATGAAAAGTAAGCCTGAGTTTTATAGTGTAAACGATTTCATAAGATTAAGCATTTTTAACTTGGAAGAGGCCTGAGTGAAGATAGATATAAATTTAAAAACCCTATTTCTTAGGATTTCTTAAATTGGAAAATGGTAAGTCTAAATTCCTTAAATTTATCTTTTGCTTTCCTTTTATGTAAATATATATCATCATCATTGTCATCAGCATCATTTAATATCCAATTTTCTATGCTTGCATGGGGCTGAATGGAATTTATCAAGTTGGATTTTCTATGGCCAGATGCCCTTCCTGTTGCCAACCCTCACTTGACTCCAAGTATGGTAATATCTCCCCATGATCAGACATATTTTTGTGGAAAACTATAAATATGTTTGATGATGACACTTGTTTTACAACTCTCATGCAAAGTAGATGTGAAGAGACAGTAACACACACACACACACACCACACACACACACACACACACACACACACACACACCAACCACACAACAAGCTTCTTTCAGTTTCTGACTACTGAATGCCCTGGTTGGTCTGGAACTATAATAGAGAACACTTGTCCAAGTTGTCACACTGTTGGAGTGAACCCAAAACCACATGGATTGGAAGCTTCTTAGCACATGCTATAAGAATATAGGCATACATGTATTCTTTTATATGTTTGTCATTTGACTGCAGCCATGCTAGAGCACCACTTTATAGGGTTTTAGTTGAAGGAATCAGTCCCAGAACTTATTCCTTGTAAGCATAGTACTATATATATATGGGCTTCTTTCAGTTTCTATCTTCCAAATCCACTCACAAGGCTTTCATGCATGTGTCTGTATATATTTGTACACAAACACGCATATTTAAAAATCCTGTAATATAACTACTTTTTCCTTATTTCAAGTATAAAACCTTGCTGCCACCTTCCAGATCCTACTTCCTCTGTTGAACTTTCACCCTCAAACAGCCTTTCTTTTTTTTCTCTTTTTTACCTTCCCATCATTTTTTCCTTGTTGTTATCACATGCTACCTAATATCCTGTGGTATTTATGGTGATTTCATAGGTTTTACAGGTGACATAATCTTTGGGTTTTAAATTGATTATAATCTTTCTAGAGTGAAGACACATGGCTCAGTGGTTAGAGCGTTGAGCTTACGATCGTGAGGTTGTGAGTTCAAATCCCGGGCCGGGCTGCATGTTGTGTTCTTGAGCAAGACACTTTATTTCATGTTGCTCCAGTTCACTCAGCTGTAGAAATGAGTTGTGACGTCACAGGTACCAAGCTGTATTGGCTGTTGCCTTTCCCTTGGATAACACTAGTGGCGTGGAGAGGGGAGGCCAGTATGCATGGGCGACTGCTGGTCTTCCATAAACAACCTTTCCTGAACTTGTACCTGGGAGGGTAACTTTCTAGAGTGCAATCCCATGGTCAGTCATGACCGAGGGGGGTCTCAGCAATCTTTCTAGCAAATTCCTTTTTAATTATGAAGTAGTTTTTGTTTTCATAGCATTTTATAGTTCCTTTTCTTAATGTTGCTTACTACACACTATACTAAATACTTCTCATGTTCTTGAATGAAACAAAATTCTTTTTGTTGGACTCACTGTTTTTGATAAAGCCTACTTTATTAGTTATTTTGCGAAGGAATTAGTTTAGTGTTTTATTACTTCATTTTATCATTCTGAGCTGGATTCCAGTAGCGATTGACTTTGTCTTTCATTACTAGTAACATAATCATGTAGGGCAATAATACAAAGCCATGTTTCTTCTCTACAATTTTCTGACTTTGCAACAATGTAAGGATTTATTATTATTTTCATTATTCCAAAGCTATTACATGCAAATTTAATTCTCAGGAATGTTGTCTTGATGTTTGGTAACAACAAGAAGTCTCATTATTACCCTGCGCATGTGTGTGAAAGCAGGGTGTTGTAATCACTCGTCTTTGTTGATGTAATTGACTTTTCCCCCTCTCATCAAATTTCAAGCCTTGTGCCTACAGGAGAAAAGATTATTATTATTATTATTATTATTATTATTAGGCAAGTTGGGAGTATTGTTAGCACACTGGATAAAATGCTGAACAGCATTTCGTGTCTTTATATTCTAAGTTCAAATTTGACTGAGGTTGACTTTCCTTTCATCTTTTCAGGGTTGATGAAATAAGTACCAGTTGAGTATTGGGGTCAATGTAATCAACTATCCTCCTCCTCCAAATGTCAGGTCTTGTGCCTATAGTAGAAAGGATTATTATTATTATCATTGAGAGAGAGTGGCACATGCCATCAAATTGACACTGGGGCACAAATGTACGAAGTTCAAAGTAGCTATCATAACTACCTGGCTGATGAGGGTACACTAGACACATGTATCATGTGTGACATGGTGATCTCATATCATGATAAGCAGTACATGACCTTGCAGGTGGGACCCAGTTAGAATTTTCTTCAGGTTGAGCAGCCCATCCTGCTCAAATTCTACTTTATACTTGCATTTTTAAGGTTCTCATCAGATGTACATGATGAATTCCTACTCTACCCACTTTCTCCAAAAATCTTATACAAAAAAGTAACAATATTATTTGCAGATTGCTTAGAATAAAGATGAGCTGCACACATAGATATATACACATACACTCTCATTATTGAACTCAAAACTTCCAAGTTGTTTATTTATAGTCTTCTGCAGATATTGTGTTGAAATCCTTTGAACCCTTTTTACTATATTTCTATTGAAATATACTGTTTTTGTTTCAAATAATTGTAAAAATAATGAACAATTTTTGAAGCAATTTTGTCATTAAACTGGTGTAGAATTTGGGGCAGTTTAGTCTAAGGCAGGTTAGTATTAAAAGTGTTAACCCTTTAGCATTCAGCGGTGGCACGTAAAATCCGTGCCGGTGGCATGTAAAAAGCACCATCCGGTTGTGGCCGTTGCCAGCCTCGTCTGGCCCCCGTGCCAGTGGCACATAAAAAGCACCATCCGATTGTGGCCGTTTACCAGCCTCGTCTGGCACCAGTGCAGGTGGCACGTAAAAAGCACCCACTACACTCATGGAGTGGTTGGCATTAGGAAGGGCATCCAGCTGTAGAAACACTGCCAGATCAGAATGGGCCTGGCACAATCTTCTGGCTTCCCAGACCCCAGGTGAACTGTCCAACCCATGCTAGCATGGAAAACGGACGTTAAACGGTGATGATGATTACTTGGTCTAATGTAATATTTATTGATTCGCTTGTTTAAAATTAATCATGCCTTAATTGATGTGAGTGTTTATTTTTAGAATGACACTCTAGGATACACGTGATAGGCTGAATCTGGCTGGTTTGAACATACACAAGATAGAATGCTTGGGCCTGTTATGGCCAGTTTGAATGCTGAAGGGTTAAGCACAACACATTTTGTTAGCTTTGAGAATTTACTTTACATTATGCAAGTCCTGAAAAACTTTCTGTGGTTCTCTTTTGGATCTTAATTATCAACGAGAGCGTGTGCACTTTTTTTTAGGTTTTGTAAGAGCATATCAATTGAAAGGCTCTGCTCTCCCACCCAACGCACTTCTGTGTAAGTTCATACTATTCTGAATAACCCTTTAGCAATCAGATTACTCTGTCAAACATAATACTTATCTATTCTAATACTTATCTTTTCACATTGTTTTGAATTAATCATGCTTTGTCTTGTAACTTCAAGATTTCTAAGATGTGATTGTTTATTTTTAGAATGACATTGTAGGGTAGGTGTGAGAGGCCAGATCTGGCCACTTTGAACACAAAAGAGAATATTTGGGTGTGATATGGTTGGTTTAAATGCCAAATGGTTAAAGTCATTCATAGCTTCCTTCACCCAACACCCACTCCTTGGGCCTTTGTTTTTCATTTTCCAGTTTACTAATTATTATTCTTCCGTTTATTGTTCCACACCATGTTATATTTGATATTCCGCTGTAATTGTTTTTCTTTCTCTTTAAGACTTCTCACCATGTTTTTTTTTTTTTTTTTTGCTTTTTATCTTTGTTTTCTTTTCCTTTTGTCTTCCATCCATTCATTATTCATCCTGCCTTTCATCCAACCGTCTATCATTGATTGTTGATTTCTTCACTGTGTAGGAGATAGGGGCTCCAGAGATAAGGAGATCATTGCATATCGAAAACAAGGTATTACTCTGTTGTCCTGCCTTCTGTTCATCTCTCTCTCTATCTGTCTGGTTAACTGTTGTGCGCTCTGTGCTACTTTGTCTAATGACGTATGTTTTACTTGAGCATGTCTTGTAAATTGTGTATCACTTGTGTTTGAAGTAAACTACTACTATCACTACTACAGCTACTACTACCACTACTACTATGATTACCGCTATTAATAATACTACACTACTCCTGTTTTTACGTTGTTACGTTATGTGTGTTTTTTATGCTCAGTGGTGGTTTTTATATATATTTTAAAGAAAATGTTATATCTTATTATGACTGCGAGCTTAAGGTGTTGAGCTGCTAACCAGTATATGGTCCTAAGTTCAGACCTTACTACAGTTATTGTGCCTCTGAGTGAAATGTAAAAATCTTATTGCACTCCTACTTCATGGTTCAGTGTTTGTAAGAAGGACACACCAGCCTCAAAAACAGAACGAAAAAAGGAAGAATGGATTTATTGCAGATGCAAGAGAGTATACCAATAAACAGTTACCTATATTGATGATGTATTAAATGTTGTTAGGTCAACCTTTATTAAGTATTGCAGAGGAATTTTTTTACAATTCAGGTTTTAGCTTACTTTGGAATGTACGATCCAGTAAAGAAATTTTAAGCAAGCTGCAAAAGGTTAAAGTAGTTTGGACTATGTATGTATATGATTTCTCTACACTATATACTAATCTATATCTCAAAAGAGAAGTTATATTTAAAGTTATTGATATAGTGTTTAGCAAAGGTTGTAAAGGTACGGCCATTAGAAATAACGAATTTGTCTTTTATATCTGTAATGGTTTTAGTTGCTTAAGTAAGAATAAATTAATGGAGATAATTAGCTTTATCATTATTCATTACTTTAGTGGGTGAGGATATTTAAACAAATTAAGGGTATTACAATGGATGGTAAGTATAGCCCTTCATTAGCAGATATTTTATCTTCATGTGAATTTAGTTGTCTTGACTCTTTAACATAGTGGTTCTCATCCAGAGTCCATATAAGATTTTGGGGGTCCACACGACTAAATAGTAAATTGGGGATCCACAACTGTAGTCTAAGGGGCCTCTGAAAAAAATTTTGCTTAGAACGTATTGTATGTATTCCAAGAAACAGCCAGGTTTCTTTCTCTAACATTTTACCTAGATCAACCTACACAAGTCAATGTGTTGAAAACAAAATAAAAACTTTGGAAGAAATTTCTCTAAAACTAGTTTTTGAACGACTAAATAGTAAATTGGGGATCCACAATTGTAGTCTAAGGGGCCTCTGAAAAAAATTTTGCTTAGAACATATTGTATGTATTCCAAGAAACAGCCAGGTTTCTTTCTCTAACTTTTTACCTAGATCAACCTACACAAGTCAATGTGTTGAAAACAAAATAGAAACTTTGGAAAAAATTTCTCTAAAACTAGTTTTTAAACATCAAATGGTTATGGGGGTCCACCAGAATAAAATAGTAATCAAAGGGGTCCATAGATAAAAATGTGTGAGAACCCTGCTTTAGCATTTAGATTATGATGTCACACAGTTCAGAATTAATCATGCATTTATGCCGTAGCTTCTAGATTTCAGTGATGTGTTTGTTTATTTTTAGAAAGATATTTTAGGCTTGTTGTGAGAGGCCTGATCTGGCCAGTTTGAACATAAAACATTTGGAATATTTTGGCCTGGTATGGCCAGTTTGAATGCTAAAAGATCAATAATATATACTGAAAAGTTTGGTTCAGCCAAAGCTTTTGCTTGTTGGTGCAGATATATCAATATTTTTATTCCTAACTACAATTATTTTTAGTACTTGCTTGGCAAAATATATTCAGATCTTGTAACAAATAAGAATGGTAGCTTTGTAGATGAGGTTAACTATTTAGGTGTTAATGTAATTTGTAATGTGACAAATAGATATAATAAAACTGTTTATTTTAATTTTTGTATTGCGTACTTACTCTGGATACTAAATAGAATTCTGCTGAGTCTAGAGTCTTTTCCTATTAAGTTATTTGTTATGGTAGGATTGTAAATGAGATTGGTGTGTTGTTTGAAAAATATTAGAAGGTTGACGATGCATACGAAAAAGCAAGATTTATGTTAGTCATGTTCAACTGTTACTTGGGGAGATATAGTGAAATTCTGAGTAATTTCTAGTTTACAATTTAGTATAGATCTTGAGCAATATTGAGATCTTTTAGGGAAGATAAAGTATCAGCCCACTACTGATGCAACCCTTTCTTAC
>NC_043001.1:49710703-49830703 GCF_006345805.1 Octopus sinensis | reverse complement strand
TGAAATATATATATAAAACATGCTGTGTTGTTATGTTTGAGATATTTGGTGACCTTCCATCTGTAGTGTCTTCTACATGCTTTCAGTATTTGAAACAAATAACAAATCAATTTTTATATAAAGTTGTAATTGATATTAAAGGAATGCTTGGAAGAGAGTCCACTGATGCCGTTGTCAGAATCTCCACAATTTTGGTGCTTCAACAGTGCTAAAGGTGGTTGATTGAATAGCAGATATGAATGTGATTTTGTATATATCGTACACATTTGTCTCTTTACCATGTCAAAAGTTCAAATGGCACCGAGGTTGAATTTGACTTTCATTTCTTCAGTAAATACCAGTCATGTATTGAGATTGATTAAATCATCTATATTCCTCATTATATTTATTTAAATTGTTGTTGTTGCTGTTAATGATAATATTTTGGAAGGTAGTCAGACATCTGTAATGTTTTACACCAAGGGTTTCCAAGCTGGAGAAAATTTATCCCAGATGTAAATTTTACCAACCCACCAGGTAAAAATTACTGATTCTGGATTTGCAGCATGGTGTTTTTTCCCCTTGCTCTTTTTTAAATTATTAAAAACCTGAAGTCGAGAAGAAAACTTTTGAAGCAGCAGGCCTTTTTTGTGAAAAAATACTGTTTTTTCCCCCTCCTTTGGACCACCTTGGATTTAACATTCTATATTACTACATACTTTTTAATTGCTATGTTGTTAATGAAGTTGTATAATTCAAAAGTCTGTGTTTGGACTTGGTATCTATCTCTTCATCATCAGTTCATAAATCAGTGAAATAACATAGTTATTGTTATTTGAACTTAAAATAATCTTTAACCCTCACTGTACTGATTATATTTTTGCTGGTGATATAACACACTAATTACATGCAAATCAGTTCTCACAAGCTTTTTTTTGTTTGCCACGATAAGTAAAATGTGCATACTACACATTATCAAATGTGTAAGTACCCAACTGGAAAGCACCCCACTATAACAAAAAAAAAAAAAAAATAGAGTTAACTCAGTTCCTATATCTCAAGTGCACATGCTCAGAACTGAGTTTACTCAATTCCCATATTACTCTCTTTTACTTGTTTCAGTCATTTGACTGCGGCCATGCTGGAGCACCGCCTTTAATTGAGCAACTCGACCCTAGGACTTATTCTTTTGTAAGCCCAGTACTTATTCTATCGGTCTCTTTTGCCGAACCGCTAAGTAACGGGGACATTAACACACCAGCATCAGTTGTCAAGCAATGCTAGGTGGACAAACACAGACACACAAACATACAAGCACACATATATATATACATATATACGACGAGCTTCTTTTCAGTTTCCGTCTACCAAATCCACTCACAAGGCTTTGGTCAGCTCGAGGCTATAGTAGAAGACACTTGCCCAAGGTGCTACGCAGTGGGACTGAACCCGGAACCATGTGGTTGGTAAACAAGCTACTTACCACACAGCCACTCCTGCACCTATATAGTTAGGATTTAAAAGCATTATTTAAAATTTCCACTTTGTCTCTTGAAATGTAACCTAAATTTCCTGAGAAAAACAGTGTAAGTAAAGTTACTTTTGGGAACTTCTGTTCTATGAGGTTTAGTTTCAGTACTTCCACTCTCTGACTCCAAATTATATCCTATTCAACTCTGGTTTTTATTCCCCCAGGATCAGTAAAACAGAATACCTGTAATTTAATGAAGGTATGTAGAGGAGGGGAGTTGAGGATCTAGTTTAACCCTTTCCTGATGATATTTCTAATGAAATACACCATTACGAGGGTGGCCTGAAATGTTCATTGGCTGACTATGAAGGAATGCTGCTAGAGCTGTTTCCATGAAAGTATCTTGGCCAGTCTATGAACTTATCAGTCAACCCTCATATGTGTTTTTATTAACTCTGAAAATAATTAAGAATTCAGAAGAATTTAATAAAGTAACTTTTTCATATGAAAGCAGGAGTTGAGATTAAATAGAGATGTTCTTACATAAGATTTTAATTGAAGGTTTTCATTTAGGTATGAGCAGTTTAAACTGGACTGTTTTGCATCATATAATCAGAGATAAAATCAAGCATGATGGTTTCAAAAGGGATTATTTTTATTACCAAAGTTACATATATGTATATATAAATGTGTATAAATGTATATACTTCTGTGTGTGTGTATGTATGCATACATGTAAGTATGTATATATATTTCTGTAAATATATGTATGTTTACATACATGTAGGTGTATATACGAGGCTGAGTCAAAAAGTAATGCCATATTGTTTAGGACAGGTATACTTACTAACACAGGAACATGTATCATACATCAAACTGAAGCTGGTCCTCTGTGGATCACATCCCTACTTCTCAACATAATCACAGTTTCTCTCAATAGCAATGTTCCACCTTTGAATCGGAGCAGGTATCCCTGCCTTGTAAAATTCTGTTGACTGTTCTTTGAACCACTTCTTCACTACAGTTTTCACTTCCTCATCACTGGAATAATTTAGCGCCTTCAGACTATCAAACCCATGAAAGAGGGTTTGAGAGGCAAACATTACTCCAGTGACGAGGAGCATTCAAACCAGCCAAACATTCTTCTTGTTTAATCTTAAAAATGACCAAATCTGGCCTCTCACACTTACTCTATAATGTATTTTAAAAATAATCACATCATTTAAATTCTGAAAGCTACAAGATAATTGTTATTATATCTGAATAGCCTGCTATTACGTAACATACTTCACGATTTTAGTATACATAACTTATTAATATTTCCTCCTAACTTCCATGTACTCTGGGAACGTATTAAAGCCTTTTGCAGGGCTAGTTTATTTGAATTCTTACTATCGGGTAATTAATTTTATGTTATTACATAACTGACTTCACAATTTGGTTATTCATAACTTATTGAGATTTCCTAAAAACAAGATCCTGTGTAAGACAGTTCGGTATTCTCATTAAATGCACGAAAACCATTTTAAGAGCTACATACTTTGTATTGTTGCTGCAGGATTTAAAGGGAATTATTAATAAATTTTTCCCTTATGAGGTTTTTCATGCTAACTATTTGATAAATTCTTATAAAGATTTTTATCCTATTTTTAAATTGTAAATTTAACCGGAATATATTCAGTGCAAAATTTTATTCTGAATAAATACGTGTGCCGAGATGCAATTCGAAAAGCCCTCCTCTTACATAGATATATAAGGGTGAACAATTCTATGTACTATGCTGGATGCATTTGGTGTTTGTCTGGTATGTTGATTGTTTTGTTCATTTTTATGTATCTTGATTATGCTTATACTGACGATTAAAAAGTGCATTTTGTGCACTAACTACGAAATCATATGATCTGCAGCTGCATCTGTTTTTAAAGGGCTCGCTTCGAGAGTTGCATTCCCTCACGTTTGGTACAATGTGTTTATTATGGTAGTTTTGACTTTAAAGAGTCCCTCTTAGCATGAGACATTTATGTATAGTAATGCCCTTAATATAAATAAATAAATATATATATCTATAATAAAGTGATTGTTTCTTATCAGGAACAAAATGTTTAATAGGACTGCTATAGAAGTGCTCAATTAAATGAGACAAATATATTAAACTATGGTTGTAGAACAAACAAATAAAAGATCATCCACATAACATATCATATGTTACGTGGATGACCTTATATTTGTTTAATATATATATATATATATACATATATGTATGTATGTATATTAATTGATCAAACTTACACAGAGTACAAACAATAGAGAAAATTAAAAGGGTGGAAGTAATGTGTTACAAGTGCAACAGCTGTTTCTGGAGTCTTAGAGATTTATCAGAACACTGGTAGATGTAGTTCACCAAAATATGCAGCCAGTAATGTAAGTAAACAAGCACTGAGTAAATCAAGTTTCTGTCACCAGAGGAGAAAATTATATCACATTCCAAATCCGGATGCAGAGAAGTTTAATTTTGGAGTTTATGTTTGTCACACTTGGAATTTCCATTCATTGAAGAAGTATGTACGGGGTTGTATATTTCACTGACATGTATTTCCTTAATTTAATCGTCAATTGGAATTGCCAACACCGTCTGTGACTGAACTGAAATTTTGATTTTACAGATACAGTCCATTCAGTGGGCTTCCACTCAGTCCTTGATATGCAATATTGCAACAGTTTGAGGCTTTGGCTAAAGACACCTGTCCAAAGTGCCGCTCTAGGGGATCAAACCCAGGATCCTATAATTATGGAAAAACCTTCATAATCATTTGCTCTACTGTCTCTACTATACATGTGTGTGTACATACACTTATGATTAGGATTAGCAGTTTAATATCAGACTGGTACTTAACCTATTAATCTCAGTATGATATGTTAATATGTCTTTGCCTGTCATTCTTTTAGGGCATATAAGTACTATTTGAGAACACTGAGGCTGATGAAAATGACTAGCTCCATCCCACAAAATTTCAGGTCTTGTGCATATAGTAAAAGAATTATCATGGTTAAGGCAGCAAACTGGCAGAATCATTAGCACACTGAAAAAATGTTTTGTGGTATTCGTTTCCACTTTTTACATTCTGAGTTCAAATCCCATTGAGGTCAACTTTGCTTTTACATCCTTTTGAGGTTGATCAAATAATTACCAGCTAAGCACTGAGGTTAATGTCTCCTCAAAAAATTCCTGGCCTTATACCAAAATTTAAAGCCATTATTCTATTACACTGTTTGCAAATAGGGTTGAGCAAGAAGACTACACAGCAATAATTTGACTAACATTAATCATTTCCACATTAAGGCAGCAAGCTAGCAGAATTGTTAGTACACCAGGCAAAATGCTTGGCAGCATTTCGGCTGCCTTTATGTTCTGAGTTCAAATGCTGCCAGGGTTGACTTTGCTTTTCATCCTTTTGGTGTCAATAAAATAAGTACCAGTTGAATTCTGGGTTTGATATAGTTGACTATCACCCTCCCATGAAATTGCTGGCCTTGTGCCAAAATTTGAAAGCATTATTATTATCATTTAAAGTTGGGCAGAAGCATTAGCACATCAAATAAAGTGCTCAGTGGTATTTCTTCTGATTCCTGATGTTCTGCTTTCAAATTCCTCTAAGGTTGACACTGCCTGTTATTTTTGGGATGAGGGATGTCGATAATGTAAGTATCAGCTAACCACTGGACTTAATATAATCTACTAATCCCTTCTCCATAAAATATTACTGACCTTTTCTCATTATTTGAGACTACTATCATCATCATCATCACCACCACCATAATGACAGAATCATTAGCACTCTGGAGAAAAATGCATCACAGCATGTCTTCCAGCTTTACATTCTGCGTTGAAATGCCACCAAGGTTGTTTTTGCCTTTCAGCCTTTCAGGGCTGATAAAATAAGTACCAGTCAAGCACTGGCAATGTAATCATCTGACACACACACACTCACTCACTCTTCAGGCCTTGTGCCTATAGTAGAAAAGATTATTATTATTTCTACTACTACTACTACTGCAGCTATTATTATTTGTTGTTGTATTACATGCATATTTTTTATGTTGGTGTAACTTCTGTCCTACATCATGAGTTTACAATAAGTAATGTTTTCATTGACACACTGATAATGTGCCATACTAGTACAGGCTTGCTCAAACCCCTCTCTCCCACCATCTCCTGTACAGTCATGGTCACATGACTGACATGGTGACAATTAACAGTTGAAATTGGTGGACAATAAGTTATGTGACACCAATTTCAAAACAAACCGGAACTAACTTTTTTTTTTTTTTAGTCCTGTTTGGTATAGCTATTAGATAGTTATACTGAGAACTGGACAAAGACAGGTTGGCCAATGTGATTTGAAATGCACCATTTTGATATAAGCCTCAAATTCCTAGTATCTGATAAATGGCTTTTTACCCAGATTCAGCTATCAAAATTTATTTCTTGTTCTGACTAATGTAAGAACCCACGGAAAACGGACGTTAAACGATGATGATGATATACATACATATATAGATTTACACATAAATACATCCATGCTTTTCAGTTTTGGAAACTTACTCTAAAATACCATAGAAACAATGGTGATATTTTTGCGGCAGGATATGGAAACGGGTGTGAATCATCCATGTGAAAGAGAACTGAGAAAGTGTACGATACATTTAATTGTGATTGATATATCGAAGTGTAACTTGGTTTCAGTTCAGTGAACTATGTTAAATCTTATGTGCTGCATCTTATAGTGATACAACAGTATGTTTTGTTTAAATATATACATTGAATATTTTACTACATGATATGCTGAACCGAACTGACCCAACCTATGTCGTCAGTGAGTTTGATTTGTTCTCATCTTTTTTTCTTATTATTAATAATTATTCTTTATTATTCTTTATTATTATTATTCATATTTCTTTAATTCATTTCTCTGTACACACACACACACACAATATGTGTATGAATATACATATGTATGTGTATGAATATATGTATGTATGTATATGTACATGTATGTATATGCATGTATGTGTGTAAATATGTATGTACGTGTACACGGGTGCTGATACCAGTGCTATGTAAACATACCCTTGCCAGTGCTACACAAAGACATCCAGTATACTCTGTAAAGTGGCTGATGTTAGGAAGGGCATCCAGCCATAGAAACCATACTGGAACAGACATGGAACCTAGGCAGCTCTTCAGCTGACCAGCCCGTGTCAAACTGTCCAATCCATATCAGCATGAAAAGTGGGCATTAAATGATGATACACGTGTGTAAGACAAGGTGAGAGTGTTTGTGTAGGGCTTGGAAAGAGACACCTGTAAATTCTGGGTAGAGGTAAAGAGTGAATGTAGTTTCCATAACTCATTGATTGATCTGAGGCTACAACGAAGACATCCATGACACCATAGTAAGAAAGCAAATTCTGTATCTACATGGCCATGCCTTTCTCTCTCTCTCTCTCTCTCTCTCTGCTTGCATGTATTTGTAAAGTTTGGGGCCTGTATCAGTCACAATAATGATAGTTGAACAACAGAATTTGAACCAAGGATCTTGAGGTATGAATGATGAAATAACAATCACCATCATCAAAATTCCATTTTCTATGCTGGTATAGGTTGGCTGGTTTGACAGGAGCTGACAGTCCAGAGGACTGCACCAAGTTCTACTGTCTGCTTTGGCATGGTTTCTGAAGCTGGATCCCCTTCCTATTGCCAACCATTTTGCAGAGTGTACTGGGTGCTTTTTTCTGTGGCACCAGCACAATATAAAGAAATAAATATTTCTACATATTACTTTTCAATTGATTTTACAGGAATAAATCGATTTATAATCCAACATATTTACACACACACACACACACACATATTCTGCTACCAATATCTTGTATTATTTCTGAACATTTTTTCCAAAAGTATATCTATTAAAAACTTCCAGTTCTCCATCCCTGCTCTCTTCATCTTCCATCTCATTTAGGAAATATGTTTTATTCACAATTCACACAATCTTAATTACATTATACAGACATGTTTAATTTAATTAAAATACTAGATGCAGTCTGGAATTCAATTACCATCACCATCATCACTACCCTGTTACATCAGACACAACCACACAAGTATCACCACTGCCACAACCACCTTTACCACATTACACTCTCCAGTACTACCCTATACCACCATCCTAACTTCTACCAACAAACCATAAACCATCAACATAACTGACATAACCTTCAATATTGCTATTGATATCTCTCACGCCTATATCTCATAATCACCTCTTCTTTGGAAACTTTATGCTTAAGCTATGACTATAAGCGGCGAGCTGGCAGAAACGTTAGCACGCCGGGCAAAATGCTCAGCAGTATTTCGTCTGCCGCTACGTTCTGAGTTCAAATTCCGCCAAGGTTGACTTTGCCTTTCATCCTTTTTGGGTCGATTAAATAAGTACCAGTTACGCACTAGGGTCAATATAATCAATTTAATCTGTTCGTCTGTCCTTGTTTGTCCCTTCTATGTTTAGCTCCTTGTGGGTAGTAAAGAAATAGGTATGACTATGTGGTTAAGAAATTTCCTTCCACAATCACAGTATTTTGGATCCAGTCCCACTATGCAGCACCTTCAGTAAGTCTTGAAAAAATTACAAAAATCGATTCCAGGTGAGAATGCGATCGATAAAGTCATGGGAACGTGCATTTGTATGTGCAAGCACATCAGCTGTTGTGATCCATACTGCATGTATGCGAGAAAAATGCATGTACAGTTTGCGCAAAAAAAGTCGGCTGGCTTGAAATAATGCCACAAAATACAGTATATTTAAGAGACCAAAAAAGTAAGATGCAAAAGAGATTTTCTTCAAACTTGGCATGAAGGAAGGAATGACTATTTGGTTTCTCAGGAAGTTTTTTTTTTTTTTTGCCTTAACTTCGTTTAACAAACCCAAAAATTTTATTGAAATAAAGGCATGCTTAATTATTTTTTAATGAAAAGAAAACACTGATTGCTTTTTATTCAGCAGATATGATTCAGCACTGTCCATTGGACGGTGGGGGCGTTTTGCTTGTATCTATCTATCTCTCTCTCTATATATATATAGATAGATATATAGATGGATGAACAAATTAGATACATGAAATATATTAGATATAATAGTTTGAGTATATAGATATATTTGTGTGCATTTATTTTACACATGAACACTTGTTTTGTTGCTGGTTTTGAGGTAGATTCGGAATCACATAACCATAAATCCCCGAAATAATGATAATTGTCATTTCTACTATAGAAATAAGGCTGGAAATTTTATTAGGTGAAAGGGTTAGTTGTTTACACCAAGCCCAATGCTCAACTGGTACTTAACCTATATTTTGTCAAACAAGGATGAATAACAATGTGTAACTGTTGAATAGCCTTTAGCAGCAACAATCTACTATAACTTCACACATTGAAAGTAACAGAGCTATGTGTCATCACAATAATATGTGATCAATTGTACATTGTTGATTTGATTTATTTTAGTTTCTTTATTTTATGATTATCAGCTCCTGATGAATTTTGAAGAATACAAAGGCAGGGTTGGAAGCAAATAAAGCTTTAATTTGTGTTGTAATTTTATATTTTCTTTTGGTGTTTCTTTGTTTTTTAATAATGATAATAATAATAATAATAATCCTTTCTACTGTAGGCACAAGGCCTGAAATTTCGGGGAGGGGACCAGTCAATGACATCAACCCCAGTGCTTCACTGATACTTAATTTATCAACCCTGATAGGATGAAATGTAAAGTGGACCTCTGCAGAATTTGAACTCAGAATGTAGCAGCAGATGAAATACCGCTAAGCATTTTGCCCAGCATGCTAATGATTCTGCTAGCTCACTGCCTTAATAATAATAATAATAATAATAATAATAACAACAACAACAATAATTTCTTTTAATAATAGTGATGATGATGATGATAATAATGATTTCAAATTTTGACACAAAAGGCCTGCAATTTTGCAAGAGGCTGTAAGTCACTTACATCAACCCCAGTATTCAACTGGTACTTATTTTATTGACCCCAAAAGGATGAGAGACAAAGCTGACCTCAGCAGAATTTGAATTCAGATTGTGAAGATGGATGAAATGCTGCTAAATCTTTCACACAGCATGCTAATGATTCTGCCAGCTCGCTGCCCTAATAATAATAATAGTTGTATTAGTAGTCTATGAGACACAATGTCAGTCTGGAAACTAAAATATGTGTATACAAGTCTATATTATATGGGTCAGACTCATGGACTCCCTACTACAGATACATAAAGAAACTTGAAACCTTCAACATGTCCTGTTTGCTCAACATATGCAAGATAAAATAGCAAGATAAAATATCCAATTCCAAGATCTTAAAAAAATGTGATATCTCCAGTATCTAAAGCATGCTGATGAGGATTCAGGGCAGATGGATAGAACATATTGTTTGCATGAAAAATGACGGCATTATGAAAATTCTTCTGTGTGGCCAACAAGTGGAAGGATAATGCAGCAAAGGAAGCCCTCTCCTTAGCTATGATGTAAAGTTGAAGCAATCAATAAAATCTCTACAGCTTAACCTGACATCTTGGGAAAGTCATTGCCTAGATCGGTGTGCATGGTGTAAAATGTGTCACAATGCATCCAAACAATTTGAGTTGAAGACATTGAACAATAGAACTATATTCTACAATCAACAGACACACTTGCCCAATCCGAGGCAAAATCAAAATCATCAATGTCCCCATCGTGACTTCATAACAAAATCCATACCTGGACTGAAATTACATTCACGCATCCATCACAAATAGTTGCAGTTACTTAGTTCTTTCTTTCTTTCTTTCTTTCTATTACTCTCTTTAAGTCCTCTCCTTCAAACACTCTTACGTCGAAACCAAAAAGAGCAACCATTAGTAGTTTACTATCTGAAATGAATTTATCATCCATTGGGCTTGTGATTTTTATTACTTTCTTTAACTTTTCGTTTTTTTTTTAATTTTTTGCTTTTATTTTTCTTCAGAATCAATATATTATCATCAATATCTTCATAATCAATATCAATTTCGACATCAACTTCATTAATTTCATCGTCATCATCATCATACCTACTTTTCTTTTTTCATCATTGTTGTTGACTATTGTTTTCCTTCTTTTCTCTGATCTTTTGTCATTTTCTAACTTTTTTTTCTCTTCTATCAATACAATGTCTGTCGCTTCCTTCTTCATACTTCTCCCTTTTTCTCTGTCACATACACCTCACACAACATTTTATATTCTTCTTGTTTCTCTCACATTTTAATCTACGTGCAATTTCAGTTCCTTTTTCTGCTACTGCAACTGATCGCAGTGATTATGATGATAGACAATGGGCTTCTTTTAGATTTCATCTACTAAGGCTTTGACTTAGGACGATGGTGGGAGATACTTGCCCAAGTTGTCATGTAGTATCATGTGGTTGGGAAGCAAACTTTTACCACACAAACATTTTCTCACTCATTGGCTTAAATTTTCAAATTTTTTTTTTTTACATCTTTTCATTCTGAGTTCAAATTCCACCAACGTCAACTGTACTTTTCATCCTTTTGGGATCAATGAAATATGTACTAGTTGAGCACTGGGTTTGATATCAACTAACCCCCTCCCTCAAAATGTCAGGCCTTGTGCCTATAGTATGTGTGTGTGAGTGAGTGAGAGAGAGAGAGAGGAGTTAACCGCTAAAGTTCATTAAGAATACTCTGCATATGTTCTTTCAGCTCTCTATTAAGGCGGCAAACTGGCAGAATCGTTAGTGCGTCGGGCAAAATGCTTAGCGGTATTTCGTCTGCCGTTACATTCTGAGTTCAAATTCCGCCGAGGTCGACTTTGCCTTTCATCCTTTCGGGGTCGATAAATAAAGTACCAGTTTCGCACTGGAGTCGATGTAATCAACTTAATCCCTTTGTCTGTCCTTGTTTGTCCCCTCTATGTTTAGCCCCTTGTGGGCAATAAAGAAATATATTAGTGTAACTATGCATTATATGGCTGGGTTTGAACTTGCAGTTAGTAATTATCCAACTTTCATAACAATAACATTTTGTGACATGTCAACCCCTAATGACAAAGTACTTTTTTAATATTCATTAAATTTTGAAAATCTGGTTTATTTATTTATTTATTTTCCCTGTGTGTGACTGGTATTTATGAACTTCGTGTCATTCTGTATTTGCAGGAACACACTGGCAGCATTTATGTTTATAACAGTTTCTTCCATTTGTATTGTATAATATATAATGACCAGCACAATACTTACTCTTTTACTTGTTTCAGTCATTTGACTGTGGCCATGCTGGAGCACTGCCTTTCAGTCGAGCAAATCGACCCCAGGACTTACTCTTTGTAAGCCTAGTACTTATGCTATCAGTCTCTTTTGCTGAACTGCTAAGTTACAGGGACATAAACACACCAGCATCAGTTGTCAAGTGATGTTGGGGGGACAAACACAGACACACACACACATACTTTATTTGATTACTCTTTTTTCCACCTTGTGTGTGTTTACTCCAGTATATATATATATACATATATACGATGGGCTTCTTTCAGTTTCTGTCTACCAAATCCACTCACAAGGCTTTGGTCAGCCCGAGGCTATAGTAGAAGATACTTGCTCAAGGTGCCACACAGTGGGACTGAACCCGGAACCATGTGGTTGGTAAGCAAGCTACTTACCACACAGCCACTGCTAGAATTTGTCTTTTATTGTACTGCATTATTACTATTATTAAGGCAGCAAGCTGGCAGAATTGTTAGCATGCCAGATTCATTGTTTGGCATTTTGATCCCAGTTCGAATTCTGCCAAGGCTGTCTTTGCTTTTCATCCTTTTGGAATTGATAAAAAAAAGTACCAGTTGAACACTCACTGGGGTCAATGTAATTGACTTGCCCCTACCACTAAAATCGCTAGCCTTGTGCCAAAATTTGAAACAAATGGTACTGAGCTGACTGTCATTAGGACACTGGACAAAATATTAAGCAGCATTTCATCCGTTTTTACATTCTGAGTTCAAATTCCACCAAAGTCAACTGTACATTTCATCCTTTTGGGATCAATGAAATATTTACCTGTTGAGCATTGGATTTGATATCCTCAACTAACCCCCTCCCTCAAAATTTCAGGCCTTGTACCTATAGTGTGTTTAATACATGTATGTGTGTGTGAGAGAGAGAGAGGGGAGGTACTGAAAAGTTCCCAGCTTTAAAGGTATTTTGTAAGGCCTGGTTGGAGACCCAATCTTCCAAGTTCTTTTACAAAGCTTAGAAAAACTGAAGGACTGCAGCAATTGTTTCCTGGTGGTTACAGAAAGGAATCTTAGAGGAATGTGACAGCAACAATGGCAACTATAGAAAGAACAGCAGCAGCAGCAATGGCAGCAACAACATTCAGTTGAAGGCATAGAAAATAGCCTGAACAAGGAAGATGATAACAACTAGGACAACAACAACATGGATCATAACAGAGCTGCCACTGACAACAACAACACCAAGTAGTAGTAATAGTGATTGTGCTAACAAAAGTGCTAATGAGAATAATTGGTAAAAGTGGTATAACTTATCAAAACAAAGGAAACAATTAACTGACATGGTTGAGTTGTCAGTGACTAAACTGGCTATCCCACTAGGTTTGCTTGGTGAAGAAGGTGAAAAGTGATTTTTGGACACCATGCAGGATGAAAAATAAGACCCGGCCTTGGCTGGCAGTCTGTCTAGGAGAAGGCATACTCTGGTTTAAAAACTACGTAGTCACCTTGGCTTTTTCCTTGGGATGAAGCAGAAGAACCACGAAACAGGAACTAGCTCCTGAGTAATGGTCAGATGAGGATAAGCCCCATGCAATGTCATCTGTTTCCCACTGGAAACATCATATGAATGGTGTGGGGGTTTCATCTGTTATCAAAGCTTGAGCAAATTCCATCTTCACTATTGAGCCACCAGTCCTGCATCCAAACAACCTTTCCCCATGTGGCTTTAATGTGCACCAGTGTCTATGCTATTTGGATGAGGATGAGTGAGTGTGATGGGTGACACAAGCTCATACCACTTAAAGCAAATTTATTGTGGAGGTAGTTTGAAGGTGAGTTGAAAGTCCTATGGGGACAAAAACAGGCAAAGGATATTGCTTGAAGTTACTTGCCAGAGCCCCACATATAGGTGGCACAGAGGATGATGTCTGTCTTTTTGTAGAATCTGAAGGAATCTCTTTTCTGTGGCAAACAGTCCTATCTAGGTGTAACATTGCTTCTCCAATATTGGAGATGAGGTGAGAAAAGGAACCCTAAAAAAAGTGTTGCTATCAATAAGTTCACATTAACTGCAAATATCTAGCCATGCAGTTTATTGCATTTGAGATAAAGATAAGCAGAAAGTTGGCATATGAACCAAGAATTCATGGTGTTGGCTTTGCTATTAAATTGACCCTATTTTTCAAGTTGATATCCATCTTCTAAGCTGTTGATGAGTGCCTCATGGCGTTCCATATACTGATAGGTAATTCCTCATCTATGCTCCTACATTATCAGTATCCAAACAAGAGCACCTACTTCAAACAAGAACATCTACTTAAAATTGCAGATAGTTCTCAGTAAAATTCCATATGAGGACAATCATATTGATAGGCAAGAAACACACACTGTGATCAAAAGTAATAGGAAAATATGGAACAAGAAAGATGAATGGAAGCTGTTTTATAACTGTTGTCTTTTTATCAACAGTTTGGTCTAACAACCACAAACAGTGTTTCAGCAGGCAGATAAATATAGAAACATCTGGAAGCATCCTCCGATCTGGTAACTGGCATGTGCTTGACTATGTCATCACAAAGAGCAAAGATTGAAGCGATTTCAGATTAACTGGAGCTCACAAAGCTCCCATGTGTTACTTGGATCACAGAATGGTTTACAATAAGATATTTGTTAAACCATATACAAAGAGGCCATTAAAATCTGGTACGCCTCTGAAAATAAGTATCTTCTTTAAAAAATCCAGAAAGGACAAAAAAAAAATTTGAAGTGCATCCTAAATTCAAAGCTTGAGAACATAGAGGAAAGCAATGATTCTGAAGTTTTGTGGCAAAATATTCGTGACATCAAATCATCTGCTGAAGAAGTTCTAGGATTTGTCAAATGCAGGGACCAAGATTGATTTGATGAGAATGATTCTCAAACCAAACTCTTCATAGAAACCAAGCACAAAAGACACAGGCATGGATCTCAAACAAAAACTCACCATCACTCATATCCTTATACATCTTTAAGAAAACTACTCAGAATAAACTGCATGAGATGAAACATTTTTAATGGGCAAAAAAAAAAAAAAATCCCAAGAATTGGAACAGGCTGCTAACTCTCACAACCTGAGAACATTGTATAACAATCTGAAAGGTGTATTTGGTTCAAAAATATGTTGTACAGAACCAATTCTGAAAAGATGGGCTGAACACTTTAAATCTGTATTAAATCAAGAATCCACTACCAATTCTGAAGTAATCAATGAAGTCCTTATAATTGAGAGGCCTACAGTTGAGGAACTTGTGGAAGATCCTTCTGTTAAAAAACTTTCCAACAGTTGTTTGAATGAAAGATGACTGCATTCTGAAAATTCTTTTGTATTGCACCAAGTAGAGGGACACCGTGGTAAAAGAAGACTGTCCTTAGATATGAGGATAAGTTGAAGCAATCACTAATGTCTCTACAGCTTAATTTGACACCTTGGGAAAGTCATTGCCTAGATCAATCAACATGGCATAAAATGTGTCATGATGTACCAAAACAATTTGAGTTGAAGAAACAGAACAGTAAAAGATGAAAATTATATCCTGCAATCAACAGACACATTTACCCAATCAAAATCATCAGTGTCCCCACTGTGACTTCCTAGCAAAATCTATACCTGAACTCAAATTACATTCACACATTCATTGCAAATAGATGCAGTTTCTTTTATTCATTTATTTTCAGAGTTTTTTACTTTTTCTCATTTAAAAAAAAAATCTTTTACTTTAAATCCTCTGCTTCAAACACTCATACATCGAAATTGACAAGAGTGACCATCATCATCTTTATTATTATTATTATTATTATTCGTTTGCAGAGGTCAACTTAGTCTTTCGTGCTTTTCGGATTGACAAATTAAGTTGTTGAGCTGGCAGAATTGTTAGCACACTGGGCAAAATGCTTTGTGGCATTTCGTCTATCTCTCCGTTCTAAGTTCAAATTCTACTGATGTTCATTTTACCTTTCATTCTTTCAGAATCAACAAAATAAGTACTAGTTGAACACTAGGGGTCAGTGTAATTGACTTATCCCTCCCTTAGAATTGATGGCCTTGTGCTAAAATTTGAAAGCATTATTATTATTATTGCATATCTTTATTGCACAACTAATCTTGACTTTGTATGCTTTGGTCACATGCAGTGTTTTATCTTTTCCTCTTATATTGAAAACATGTAATATACATGCAGTGTCCCAGTAGTGCTATGCTATTTTCTGTATATTGTGTATATAAGTGCTGAAATTTTTGCTTTGTATTTATTTCCAGTCTTTCTGAGGCACCTGTTACTATGAAGTTTGTTTCTGTTTTCCATCCCCATTCGTCTCTCTTTTCAGATCTTTATAATTGTATGGCTTGGATATCATCATCATCATTATTTTGATGATGAGGTTTCCTTCTTTCAATTTTGTTTCCATTTCTTGCTGAGGGTCTTCCCAACACCTAGAGCAAAGAAACTCACTGTAATTTGATAGGCCATGAAACTAAACACACTAGACTGTTCATTTTCAAAATCAATTGAAGTTATATGAAAAAAAAAATACATGGGTGATAATTGTTCTCATTTCAACAAATGTTCTTCTCTATGTGTGATGTACCAGTTAAAACAATGCTTTGCACTTCTTGTGTGGATGATCATTCTCAAACAATTTTCAGTTCCCTTTTTTTTATATTTATCATTTCTTGTGCTCCTTCAATCATTGGTATTGTTACCGCCTTCATATATACCACATTTTTTCGATTTCAATGAGCAAATCTTTATATTTTCTGACCTTGTCAATTTCATTGAGTGTGTTTGTTTGTTGTTTCACTGTTTCATTTCACTACTAGAAGTGCAGATTATTATTATTATTATTATTATTATTATTATTATTATTATTATTATTATTATTATAATAATTGTTATGTCTTGCCTTGGTACAGGTTCAAATATACAAGAAGAGGTTGAGGAAGAGAAGGGTAACATGACAGCTGTCATAGTAGCTGCAACCATGGTCCCTGTCATCGTCATACTTATTATTGTCTTGGTGACACTAAGTTTCCGGTGAGTACTACTGCTACTAACACTAATATTGTAACTGTTGGTTGTTCCTTTGGCATTTTAGGTGCAGATATGGCTGTATGGTTAAGACGTTTGTTTTGCAACCACATAGGTTCAGGTTTAACCCTTTAGCATTTAAGCTGGCCATATCTGGCCAAAATGTTCTTCCTGTTTTATGTTGAAAGTGGCCAGATGCAGCCTCTCACACCTACCCTACAATGTTAGTCCAAAACATATACAGTCAGTCAATCAAAATCTCAAAGCTGCAAGATAATGCAGGGTAAATTCAAAATAATGTGAATAAATAAGCATTACATTTGATAGAATAATTGGAATGCTAAAGAGTTAACCCATTCTGTGGCATAATGGACAAGTGTCTTCTACTACAGCCTTTAGTTAAAATTTAGTTGACGGAAACTACCGCAGCTTGTCATGTGTGTGTGTTATATGAATGAGCATAAATTTTGATATCCTGTGCTTATCACTACTTCAGTAAAACAATGGTGGTAGTAATATTTCTTTTCAACATTATGAATAATTGATTTGTGTTTTAAAAGATTTCTGGAATAGAATGAATTCTTGTTTGTAAAACAGATAAGGTTAGGTGATAGGAAAAGCATCTAATCATAAAATCCTGCTTCAGATAGTGCCTTTCTAATCTCTGCTAGCATGGAAAATTGGACATTAAATGAATATAAATTTGTGTGTGTGTGCACGCATGTTTTATCATCATTTAATTTTGATGTCCCATGCTGTTATGGGTTTGATGAAACCAAGGATTGCATCACACCCTGTTATCTTCTTTGGTATGGTTTCTATGCTTGATGCCCTTCCTAATGCTAACCCCTTTACAGTATGGACTAGGTGCTTTGTTTCAAGCCACCGGCACTAGTGAGGTAACCATGCAGCTCACAAGACTATGAACCCCAAGGGAGTGTGGTTTTATGCTAGGAGATGAAGGGGTTAATGTATAACTTCAAAATTAACACTGCTTAGACAGCAGTGAGATTCATTTATATGCTGCATAAACAATATATCCCTACAGCTCAATGGTTTAACATGTTAAGCCCAATGATATGATATAAAGTGCCTTACTGAAAAACAAATAAGTGTCGGCATCTGCTGTAGAATAGAGCCTTAAGATGTCTGGTCCAAACCATACCAACATGGAAAAGGTGGACATAAAAACAAAAATGAGGAAAATGTCTATTGTTTCATTGGTCCATTTCACTGCTGGAAGTGCATATTTGTGTTGTGTTTGTCGTTGAAGTAAGCATATGCACATTAAGTATTTACAGAGTACGTTGGGTATATTTTGTAGCTCTTACACTAGTGGTATTACCTTGTATTCTGTAAGCTTAAATAGTCCTCACTAGTTTATGTTGTGTTCTTGTGCTCAAGAGTGAGTGATAACAGAAGAATCAAGATGAGTGGGGGATTGGAGCATGATCATAGAGACAGTGAGACAGATACTAATGGAGATGGGCATGGTAAGAATGAGTGATGAATGTGAATAGCAAGTGGCTTGGGGGAAAGAGAGTGGTGAATGGAAATTCAGAAATGAAGATGGTAGAACATATGATGTACAAAAAGATATAATCCAATCCTTTATACATAACTCTTGTAATGAGCAAGAGAGATGATGATGATGATAGTAGAGGCACCTTTGTTAATGATGTAAATTAATGCATGAATGAAATCAACTGAATCATATTTATGTCTACAATAAATATAAGCTACCTTATCATCTTGTCTGCCATGTTTGAACTAAACTTGAGTTATTTATATGAGTATCTGAAGAAACTTGGTTATATAAATATTTACAGTAAATATGGATTACCTTGCATAGTTAGTGTCTGATAATTCATTTGTCTCAGGCAAAATTTTTAGGGAATTTAGCAACATTATTCAAATGAAAAGCAATAGTTACATTAGTGATAACATATCTAATCTACTTATTGATTCTCTTATTACTACTTAGGTAAACACAGTGAAGAAGTCTAATAACACCAAAACCTATCAAGAGTTGTTACTCATACTTACTAAAATGATTTTATTAATGAGCTAATTTTCTTTTTCTTCACAACATAAGTAATTGTAATAAGATCTATGATGCTCCCTTACAGTGAACATGTTAGCTGTTGTCTCATAAAATGTTTGATGAACTTGTCTGATAATCTTATGTTTCTGTCGTAAAATATTTCAGAAACTTACATGTCTGATGTAAAAGGCTTCATAAATAAACTCATCTAACATATGTAAAACATTTGAGCTCTTCTGTTATGTGAAATGTTTGATTAACTTATCTATCTGGTGTAAAATGTTTTGTTGTGAAAGATAAATTCTGTGAAATAACAAGGAACCATTTTGTTATGCATTTCAGATCATTGACATGCCGGGAATATTATCAAGCAGCATATAATTATTTGGCTGTTCCCAGCCACTCACAGTCATCACAGCCGACTGTCATCCCTATACCAGAAACCTATGGTATGTATCTCTTCACTCTTACTCTTTTAGCCCTCCACAATACCTTATCTATCACATCAACACGCACACACACACACACACACACAAAATTGGCTATGTTGTGTTGTAGGTAGGATGTTTGCAATGTCAGGAAACTCTATTAATGTAATTGAATCTCTAGAGAGTTTTTGAATACTAAGGAATCTTGAAAGGAAGACAAATTGTTGAACAAGCTACCCTCATTTGAAGAGTTAATTGCTGTAGATGATAAAGTAAAGTAGATGTTGGGTGAAATCTCTCCTCCAATCTGGATAAGATGTTAAGACTTATCTAGGTTAAAAGGAAAACTTAACCAGAATCATTATTGCAGGAAATGCTCATATTATGTTGTCTTATATGTCAATCAAAATATCTTTGTATTAATTTAGTAAAAGAAAACATAAAAGAATGATCTTACTCTTACAGTAATATTATAATGTAAAGGGTAAAGACCACTTTCGGTCATGAATGACCATGGGATTGCACCTAGAAAGTTACCCTCCAAGGCGAAAGTCCAGACTAGATTGTTTATGGTACACCGGCAGTCACTTATGCATACCAGCCTCCTCTCTCCACATCATTGATGTTATCCAAAGGAAAGGCAAAGGCCGATACAGCTTGGCACCAGTGACATCACAACTCATTCCTACAGTTGAGTGATCTGGAGTAACATGAAAATAAAGTATCTCATGATTACAGTGTAGGTTCTTAGAATGTGACTCTTGTGTGTATTGATAGAACATGTGGATACTATAGTAACTGCTCATGTTGTTGGGTATGGGTTGATGGAATATAACTTTTCGAATATGGGTTAGTTGAGTGCTAGAATATGGGTTAATAGAATGGTAGCTGATAACATATAATCTCACAAATGAGGTCCATTGACTCATAAAGCAATTATGAGTCAAAATTAAAGCTTTGCTGGTGTGATCATGTTAATTACAAAATATAAAATTAAGGGATGGTTTAAAGATAAAAATTTTGCCATTGAATGAAAAATATTTGTCTAGATTATATTGATAAATTATTGTAAATAAAACAACTGTTTTGAAGTTTATGTCTTAATCAGATATCTTAATCTTGAAAATACTGTTATTTTGTACTGTATAGTCTTTAACTCTGTTGTTTGTTTCAATCATTGGACATGAGAGATCTTTAGTCAAATAAATATTAGAGGATTTGGTCAATCAAAATAAATGTTAGAGGATTTGGTTAATCAAAATGTTAGAGGATTTGGTTAATCAAATAAATGTTGGAGGATTTGGTCAATCAAATAAACTTTGGAGGATTTGGTCAATCAAATAAATAGTGGAGGATTTGGTCAATCAAATAAACAGGATTTGTTTAATCAAATAGACGTTAGGGGATTTGTTCAGTCAAATGACATTAGAGGATTTGTTCAGTCAAATGACATTAGAGGATTTGTTCAATCAAATAGACGTTAGAGGATTTGGTTAATCAAATAGACGTTAGAGGATTTGGTCAATAAAATTGTTGTTGCGGGATTTGGTCAATCAAATTGACGTTAGGGGATTTGGTCAGTCAAATCAACCATAGAACTTTTAAGTTTGATACTTATCCAATTGGTCTCATTTGCTAAATTTGCTAAGCTATGAGGACATAAACAACCCCACACCAGTTGTCAAGTGGTAGAGAGGTTACACATACATGCAGTGGGCTTCCACACAGTTTCCATCTACCAAATTCACTCACAAAGCATTAGTGAACCTGAGGCTGTTGTATAAAACACTTGCCCAAGATGCTATGCAACAAGATTAAACCTGAACCCACGTGGTTACAAAGACAACTTCTTAATCGCACAGCCATCAGTTGTGCTATATATTTTGAGAGGAACATTTTAGGAGATATTTCAGATGACTGTCATTATGGAGAGTGACAAACATTATATTATTTAAGAAACTTTAGTTTCATTGGTAATATTACAGAATAATTTACCAAATTTACACACAAAAAGACAATTTTGGTTCCTACACCCCATATAACCCCTCTTAACTATATATTTTGCAATTTTCAGAAAATGTTTATGAACTTGTGTACCATACACAGAAATTCATAGGATTATGAAAAAAAAAATTTTTTTATAAACTAATAAATGGGGAAGGTATATGATGGTCATGAATTGTGCTAAAATTAACAGCTAAATCATCTTCAAATAACACAAAAAATTTGTCTTGCTTTTTTGTATAATTGTGTGAATTCTCCATTTGTAGAACATAAATATGCAAAAGTTTTCTGAAAATTGCAAAAAATAAAAAAAAAGTTATTGGTGCTTAAACCAGAATTGCACCAAAAGAAAAAATTGCTAAAAAAAGTGTCAAGGGTCACTCATTGATGAAACCTACTCCAGACAAGGCTTAGGTCTTTTTCCTTTTGCTTTAAGAGGCTTTGTTTGTTGTATCTTTCTGAAGCACTTATTTGTTGTTAACCCTTTTATTCTTCTTTGTTTTGCAGAAGAGGCTGACTACCCTTCTATAGCAGTACGGGATTTTATTGCTCACGTGGAAATGTTACATGCTGATAGTGACATTGGTTTCTCACAGCAATTTGATGTAAGTCACCCAGCTTTCCTACATTTTTTTGTCTTTGTTGGTAAAATTTTTCTAGCTATAAAACATCAGATTGGTCACCTTTTGCTTGTTGTACACCTAAAACAATATACTTTAGGACAGTTAGATGTATCCTTTGAGTAATATCTTCACTAGAATTCTTTAGTATGCAGGAGAGCTGGAGCATGAGTGATCTGAGGGAGTGAGTAGAGTTACAGGTATTAGCTGAGTAAAGGCGGCAAGCTGGCAGAAACGTTAGCACGCCAGGCGAAATGCGTAGCCGTATTTCGTCTGCCGTTACGTTCTGAGTTCAAATTCCACCAAGGTCAACTTTGCCTTTCATCCTTTCGGGGTTGATAAATTAAGTACCAGTTACACACTGAGGTCGATGTAATCGACTTAATCCGATTGTTTAGCCCCTTGTGGGTAGTAAAGAAATAGGTATTAGCTGAGTATGAAGGTTAGGAAATTGTGCTGAGATGGAATTGATGCAAATGAATGATGAGCGCTGAGTGAAGAAGGCTCCTATGTTATCATTAGTGGAAGAAGAAAATATTGCTGAGGTCAGATCTCTCTCATAGAAGAGATGGTGAAGGCCAAGTGCTTGTAAGGAAAAATGTTTGGTAAAACAAAGTGAAAAAAATAATGACATTAACCTCCTTTAGCACTCAGATTACTCTGCCAAATCTAATGCTTATTTATTCACCTTGTTTTGATTTAATTATACATTGTCTTGTAGCTTCAGAATTTCGATGATATGACTGTTTATTTTTAGAATGACATTGTAGGGCAGATGTGTTAGAGGTCAGACCTTTGAACATAAATCCATAGAATATTTGGGCCAAATATGGCTGGTTTAAATATAAATTGATTCTGTATCAGAAAATATCAATAGCCTTCTTCTAAAATAATGTTGTTATAAAGGGGGAGGAGATAAGCTGGTGTTACATCTGATGAATTATAAATTTAACCTGGTTGGGTATTTTACAGCTTTGGTGCAGTTTGATCTATATACATGTGGAAATATGTAATTAAGCATCTGGTTGTGTACATTTGTCTTTAATTTGTTTCAGTCATTAGACTGCAGCCATGCTGGAGCACTGCCCTGAAGAATGGTTTGAATTGAGCTTTTTGAGGCAGTATTTTACAACACTGTTCTTTCTGATGCCAGCCCTTTTACCTACCTCTTATACCATACAGGGATACAGATTGTGTACCTATTGCCAAAACCAGGATACCCATATACTGTATGGATTGATAGATTATGATTTATAGAGTATGGAGTAATAGAGTATAACTTAAAGAGTAATGGTTGATAAAGTATGACTTCAGGAGTGTATTCCATTGACTCATAAAGCATGTATGAGTGCAGTCTAATGAAATTTTACACTACTAATTACATAAATTCCAATATATAAAATTAAGGATTGGCTTAAAGATAACAATTTTACCACGGAAGCAGACATTGAAGAATAATGATAAATAAATGTGATACATCTGCTGATAGAGACCCATAGATAAGTTATGTACTAAAAAAGAAATGAGCTTAGGAAATTGGGTGCAAATTAACATTAAAACTTGATCTAAGCTTGAAAGTATATGTTAAATGGGTTAGCCATGCCAAAACTCTGTCTATTTGAATTTTGGCATTGTAAATAAATATATGCTGATATCATGTGCATAAGAAAAAAAGTCTCTGGGCCAACCAAGTCTTTGTGAGTGGATTTGGTGGATGGAAGCTGAAAGAACCCCATTGTATGTATGCACATGCATGTATGTAAGTGTATGTGTATTTGTGTCTCCTGTCTGGCCATGAGGATACTGTGCTTGGAAGCACATAAGAGTTGACAACAGGAAGAGCATCTGGACATAGAAGATCTGCCTTAATAAACTTTGCCCAACTCATGCAGGCATGTGAAAGTGAACCTTAAAGCAATGATAATAATCAAATGTTTAGAAGCCAGTGTATTACATATTTATAGGAAAATCCACTATTGCTGAATCTAAACAAAAATTGTATTCTTGTTTCTTCTACCGATTCAGTTGTGCCAAAAAAGCATTCCTGATCCCTGCTGAAGCTTTTTAACTATTCTCAACATGGCTTCTGTCCTGGAAGAAACTCTCTGGCATAACTTCTTCAACATCAACCAAATTCTGAACCTGTCTCCTATCATGATCAAAGACTAGTCGTGCATACTTTGATTTTGCCAAAACCTTTGACAAGGTGGACCATGGGATCTTATGCCACAAAGAAGAAAACACTGGTGCAACAATCTATAATTCACTGTAGAAATTTTAATGTTATAAAACCTCCTGTGAATTGATAAAATATGATGGGAATTTCTTATTGAAAATATAGATTTCACAATAGTCTCAGAATTACGTGTTAAGAGACTCATGTGACTAGAACCATAGTATGTACTCTGAAGAGATGTGGAAAATTATCACTTTTAGAAAAATGAAGTTAATCACTCCAAAGGTCCACTACCATCATCATCATCATCATACACCTGTTTTCTATACTGATGTAGGTTTGACAGATTGACAGCCCAAGTCAGTTCTTATTAGGCACCACTTGTAGAAGAATAGTAGGACCACACCTTGCTCATGCATTCCATCTGCACCAAAACTGTAATTAGAAATACCATTTAGCTTAGCTCCAATTGTGTTTATTTATGCTATGGTGATATTTATACTGAGCAGTTTAATTTTTCTATGAATTTATTTTCTCTTTTTTCTAGGACATAACTCAACGAACTCGGTGTGATCTAAAATCAGAGTTTTCTGCATTACAAGAGAACAAAATGAAGAATAGATATATCAATATTGCTGCATGTAAGTAGCTGTAAACTATACCTTCTCCCTGATCTCTCTATACATAGTTATAAACTAATAGAACCTTTCTAGGCACTTATTTGATTTAGCATGGAATGTTAAACCCTGACTCCACTAACTTCTTTGTTATACTTTTTTTTATTTTAATCAGCTTTCAAATTTTTAGGTTTTGAACATCAGAATCTATAGGAAAATTTTTAAAGAATGCTTTTCTCCTGTATCAGAAACAAATTTGGGTTAGGGGATTTACAGCTGTAGTTCCTTATTTTTTTATATAAATATTTTTGTTTTGTCTTTCAAGTGCATAAGCATATTTTGTTTTGCAGTTGTAATTACATTTCCATCCCTAATAACTTGATCGGGGGGCAGTTTATCTATCTTTGCTTTGTGTTTCTTATACTTCATAAAATTGTGTCTGTCTTATAGCAGAAAATGCAAAATGTCATTTACATATCCAATATTGGACGATATGGGGGTAAGGGCCCAGAATTTAATAGTTTCACTCTCTTCCATATTTTTTAATGCATTATATCTAGATCTTTATATCTCGGCAAATCAGCCTCTTCATCATCATCAACAATAGTGGAGGGTAAAAAAAGATAAAGTTACCTTCTCAAGCCATGCCAACTCATAAGAGATGGTTTCCTGATTTCCATGGTATATAAATTCTCCACCTGGATGGATGCCAGTCCATCGCAGGATACTCATTTTTGCCAGCTGAGTGGACTGGAGCAACATGAAATGAAGTATTTTGCTCAAGAATACAATACTTTGTCCAGTAATCAAAACCACAATCTTATAATCACGAGTCCAACACGCCTAATCACTAAGCCAGTTTGGGGTTTACACCAGTGATTTTCAACCAGGGTCCATATGATCCCTGAGGGCCCATATAAGATTTTGTGGGGTCCTTGTCACAGAATAGTAAATTGGGGATCCATAAGTGTTTTAAGGGATCCTGAAAAAAAATTTTGCTTTAGATGTATGCATTGGTGTGTATTGCAAGAAACAGCTAGCTTTCTTTCTCTAACATTTTGCATAGTTCCAACTATGCAAGTTAATGTGTGAAAAGCAAAATAGGAATTTTGATAGAAATTTCTATAAAACTAGTTTTTAAACAGTGAATAGCTAGGGGTGGGGGTCCCAGAATAAAATAGTAATCAAAGGGGTCCATAGATACAAAAAAAAAACAAATGGCTGAGAAACCCTGGTCTACACAATGCACTTTGTCACCTTCACCACCACTGCCTTCAGTATTACCACCATCATGGTTATTATTATCACCTCTGTAATTTAGGTAATGACAGTGGAACTGGATATGGTTGTGCAATGTTAGACCAGCATTTAGGTACCATACCATTTGGAGTAGGTACTTTACTGTTCAGTACTCAGAAGTTATCAGAACAAAAACTACCTTTCATATTTGTCTGAAGGTTTACAAATGAAAAAAAGAGAAAGCTCTTTCCTGAGACTCATAAGGCCAGTTTCTTGGATTCTGTAGTGTATATATTCCACCCAGGGTGGAATGCCAGTCTGTTGCAGAAATACTCATTTTTGACAGTTGAGTGTACATGAAGTGTTTTGCACAAGAACAAATTGCATTTCCCAGTCCAGGAATCAAAACTAACACCCCTGGGGTTAATCAATCATCAATACTCATTGCTTTTTTTAAAACACCTTGTTCCTTGTTTAAAAAAAGACATCAACATCATTATTGCTTTTTTTTAATTGTGGTGGTTTTGAAGATCATGATGATGGTGGTTGTGGTAGTGATGATGTTGATGATTATTATGACTGGCTTCCATGCAGGTGGCATGCAAAAAGCACCAACCTGGCACCTGTTGCATGTAAAAAGCACCCACTACACTCACGGAGTGGTTGGCGTTAGGAGGGGCATCCAGCTGTAGAAACACTGCCAGATCAGACCGGAGCCTGGTGCAGCCTCCTAACCCTTAGCCAGATCCCAGTCAAACTGTCCAATCCATGCTAACATGAAAACGGATGTTAAACGATGATGATGATGAAAGTGGTGAGCTGACAGAACCATTAGCATGCTGGGCAAAATGCTTAGTAGTATTTTGTCTGTCTGTATGCTCTGAGTTCAAGTTCCGCCGCAGTTGACTTTGCTCTTCATCCTTTTGGGGGTCGATAAATTAAGTACCAGTGAAACACTGGGGTCAGTGTAATCAACTACTCCCTTTCTCACAAATTTCAGGCCTTGTGTCTTTAGTAGAAATAATTATGACTATTATTTAAAGTAGATATCTTCATAAAAGCTAAAAAGGGTTTAAATCAAAATGTTCCATCTTTAACAAAACCCCAAGCACTTCCTTCTTCAAGTATCACTCAAAATTGTTACCAACAACTATTAATTTTTATTCGTATTCTTTCAGATGATCACACGAGATGTCAGTTGAAGCCAATAATGAGTAGGCAAAAACATTCTGATTACATAAATGCCAATTATGTTGATGTAAGTAGCATGATATTTTAATTGCTCTTTAATGGTCATGATGTAAATACACATACACACACACACAACTTGCACTGGCTCTTATAACTGAGACATTCTAAACTTGAAGATACTAGTTTATATAGCACCATTGATTACACATTTGTGGGCATAAGCCAACAATGGTGCCATTACTTGCTTTCATAATAGTGTATCACCTACCTTCTTACCAAAGAAGGACATATTAAAAATATAAGATGGTACTAAGTTTGCCTCCACAGGCCTGTGTTTCAGACATTGGAATGATGATGTTACAGCTAAACTATCACTGCACACTCACTCGCACTCACAGACAAGTTGTCTTGTTGTTTCTATTGTATTACCTGTACTCTTCATGATACATAGAGTGCCTAGTAGTACCATTTGTTGTATGTTGTGTGGTTGTGTGTGTGGTAGTATATCAGTTATTGCTTTAAAAGCGGACTCATCATAAAAGATCAAGAGGAAGACCTCACTTTATGTACATCAACAAGCAGATACCAGTATGCCTGAATGGATGGATGAGTATGTCTCTCCTCCAGGCTGAGGGTTGGTGGGGGCTCAGACATAACCCACCTCACTTCACCACACACCATGGTCTTGTTGCTGCTATGCACTCCACCAGGATCCTATCTGTCCAGTCCTTGATATTTGCAAACCTGTTTTCTATCTAACTCCTGAGAATGAGTTTATGGCTTTTAGGCCCTGATAACTTGGCCAAAATATTACAGATTTTCCCCTTCTGACTACCATCACCAACTATTGTTCTTATTGTGTCATACTATACTAATCAAAAGGAGGATTGTGCTACAGTTGCTCGCAGTCCTTAAATAGCTTTGATAAGTTTATATACTAAGCTACAATAACCTCCATAACAATGACAGTTATTCTTTTGAACCTGAACTCACTTCATCTATTGTTCCTTGTTGTAAGTGACTCTCCTTTGTTTTTATTATTGGTCAACAATGCTACAATTCTGTTCCTGCCTCCTCCTGGACTGAATTGTTCATTGTACGAGCAATCCACTAGATCCAAGTACTCATCTTGTACAAGACACTTTGATCATCATCAGTTAATGTTCCTATTCCATACTGGCATGGGTTGATAGGATCTGATGAGTTCAAGGACTGCATCATGATTCAATGTCTGCTTTGGCATGATTTCTACAGCTGGATGCCCTTCCTCATGCCAACCACATTACTGCTTCTAGCACTATTGAGATTGCCATGCAACTTGCAAGACAACAAACGGCTTGGGAAGTAGGAGTTCAGCTTTACACTGGGATTGAGTTAGAAAATTTGCGTGCTGTAATGAACAGTTGTGCTTACTGGAGATCACTAGGAAGTATTTGAGTTCACTCATGTATTTATGCCCACTTAAACATGGACCTTTTATTGAAGAAGTTATGTCAGAGAGTTTCTTCCAGGACAGAAGCTATGTTAAGGATTGCTAAAAAGCTTCAGCAGGAACAAGGAATGCTTTTTTGGTACAACTGAATAAGTAGAAGAAACAAGAATATAATTTTAATTCAGACTCAGCCCTAACCATTTTAAAAGCTGGAAAAGTGGATTTTCCTATAAATATGTAATATACTGGCTTCTAAACATTTGATTATTATCATTGCTTTAAGGTTCACTTTTCCATGCCTGCATGGGTTGGGCAGAGTTTATTGAGGCTGATTTTCTATGTCCAGATGCTCTTCCTGTTGCCAACTCTTATGTGCTTCCAGTCACAGTATTTCCTCATGGCCTAACAAAAGACACAAATACATATACACTTACATACATGCACATGCATACACACAGTGAGATTCTTTCAGCTTCCATCCACCAAATCCATTCACAAAGATTTGGTTGGCCCAGAGACCACAGAAGTCTTTTTTTCTTATGCACATGATGCTGTCATCATATATTTATTTACAATGTCAATATTTAAATAGACTGAATTTTGACATGGCCAACCCATCTTACAAACTTTATTGAGGTAGATACCTTGAGCAAAACTCTCATGGCTTTTTGATGTAAAATGCAATCTTGTTTATATCGCTAGTGGGGACATAAATCCCTGCCACCTCCAGCACTGAGATCACCTGATCATGTGATTTCGACCTTCCTTGGTTTTGTCAATGATGGATGCTCAATCATTAGAGATAGCAGTAATTCATCTCCCCGCCAGCAATATAGAGAAAATCAGCACCAAAACGGGAACTGGTGTCGCAATTAGCTAGTGAGCTTGTTAAATATATATATATATATATATATATGGTGATGGAAGCAGTATTAATACTGAGGTAATATTTATACCCACTGAAATGTAGATGTTCTGTTAGAACAAGCTATACTGTGGTAGTTACCATGAGAGAAACTCTCATATTGGTTTTTGGTGCAAAATGCACTCTTGTTTATATCGCTGTAAGGAGGAAGCAGAAGAGGAGAAGTGTATGTGTAAAACTCTTAGTCATGTGCTGTTTGTCTGCATCATTTTTAAAACCATTCCCATGGAGATCGTTTCTGTTTTCAGTCCTTACTTTCTGGTTATGTTCATTTCCAAATCTTTATATTTGAATTGTTTCTTCCTTTCTTTTAGAATTATTATTATTTCTTTGTCTCTGTTGCAGGGCTATAACAAGGCACGTGCCTACATTGCTACCCAGGGGCCATTACCACAAACAGTCGATGACTTTTGGCGTATGGTCTGGGAACAAAACACTGCTGTGATTGTTATGATAACAAACTTAATGGAACGTGGAAGGGTAAGAATCTTTGATGTCCTTGCTAAAATACATACACTTTTCATAAGTATTGAGTCCTTATTTTCTCTGGTAAATTCAGTGTGTTATTCTTACATGTTATAGTATATGACTTTGTTCTTCAATGTTTGAGGAATTGGTTTTGTTGTGTTTTTACATGAATTTATCCTGTATTTGTTTGTCAGTCTTCTACTCTCAAATTTCCTTTTTTTCTCTGTATCTTACAAAATCAGTGAGTGAGTCCTCTTTGTGTGAGTGTTTGTATGTAGATATGTGTGTAGACCGACCACTATTTTCTTAATTGATTTTGCTTTTTTTTTTTCCCCTCCTCAAGTTACTTTCAAATTCTTCAAGTGACTTAGTGTATTTTTTTAAGTATATATTTCCTAATTAATCACTCTCTCTCTCTCTCTCTCTCTCACTCTCTCTCATTTACAGAGGAAATGTGACCAGTATTGGCCGAATGAAGGGACAGAGGACTATGGTGTGATGTCAGTGAGGTTACTGAGTACATTTGCACGTGCTCACTACACAGTCAGAATATTTTCCCTCAGGAATACAAAGAAAAGAAAGGTACCTTATTGATCACATGCCTGTCTCACAGAACCATAGCAGTAAAGTGCATTTTCTACACAGCTCAACTCTCTTGTGTACCTTCAACTCTTTAACTGCCCCTAATTCACTAGCTGAAATCCAGTTCTATACCTGCCCCAAATCCTACCTTGCACCATAATCTACATAAGCATAAATTCCTCAAGTCGTTATTACCCCCAACTCCCCACTGCTGCTCCCACTCGCCACTACCCCCCCCCAACTCCCCACTACCCCCACTCCTACTGCCTCCAACTCCCCACTGCCCCTGCCTCCAACTCCCCACTGCCCCTGCCTCCAACTCCCCACCGCCCCCAACTCCACATCAACCCTCAAACTACTCCATCTACCCCCTAGTCTCCACCTACTCCTGGCTCTTCACCTATGCTCGGGTTTTCTACTGACTTCTTTCAACTCTAACATACCAGAACTTGCAACATAACTTCAACTTTATACCTACCAATCAACTCCTTACCTTCCCTCCACTCTCTACATAGTGTCTACATTGCCCTAATTCTCTATATACACCCAACTCATTACATGTCCAACAACTCTTCCAAGAAAATCCACAATTCTTTCATGTACAAGAATTACACTTAATAGATATTTTCCTCACTCATGACATGCAATAAAGTCACTCATATATACAATATACATTTAAGTTTATCGAAAGACATAACATTGTATCATATACTAAGGTCACGCACTCTATAGCTTTGTCATATATACATTGTGTGTAACATACTACTCAGTAGTTGTTATACTACGCCTATTCTTTAGCACAATACCCAAAGTGTTAACTCATTAAAAACAGCTGCAAGGTATGCTTACCAAATACTGTATTAAGTATATAAATGCACAAATGATAGTATTTTGTTTCAAGGACTGTAATATGTAGTGCTTTGCTGTACTTAAAAAGCCCCACCCACACAACAGAACTGAGATCCTAAAACCAAGGTGCCAGATAAAAAGCACTGGTGCTGGTGCCACATAAAAAGCCCCTGTGATGGTGCCATATAAAAAACAGCCAGTACAGTGTGTGCAGTGGTTGGCATTAGAAAAGGCAACCAGCTGTAGAAATTAAGCCAAAACAGCCTTGTGAATTCCTGTCAAGCCATCCAACCCATTCCAGCATGGAAAACAGGTGTTAAACGCTGATGATGATGAAATGAATCTTTAAAAACTTATGGTGTTTATTTTTGATATGTCTGTGTACTGTTTGTTGATCCTCATAATACAGCAATATATATATATATGTAGATGTTGTAATTCTTTTCCTTGATTTGGCCTATTAAATGCAACATATATCTTTTAGTATATAGATTTATAAGCTTCTTTTTCAATAGTTAAGGTAATGAAAAAATTCCCTAAGGTACATTGATTTGACTAATCACAGCTAGTCTTGATCATGATTCTTGCCAGGTTCTGACTTTGAATTCATTTTAGTGATCAATATTTTATAGATTATTTTTAAATTACAAAATAATAATAAACAGGCATAAAATAAAGATAAAATAGAGCTAGGCTCCTGACTAAATAGGGATGCAGGCCAGATGTCTTTCATGGAACATATGTCTGATGTTGCTGATATATATATATATATATATATATATATATATATATATACAGTGGACAATGTGATCATGCATAATGTATGATATTGGCATACATATCTAGCACTGTGATGTACACACCATCTAGAAGTGTCATAAAAATTACCTTGCACACTGTTGAACATTTTCATATGGTTAATACAGTGATGGCATATATTCCATACAATGATGTCATGTAAATTAATGTTGCCATACAGACCATATAAAGATGACATAATACCATTTAAGAATGTCATTCACACCTTACTATTTTTCCCCACACATAGGGTATCACATGTTATATAATATGTATATGATAAGTATACCATATTAATATGTGATATAATATGTGTATCATATTGATCCAGCTGTAGAAACTCTGCCAGATCAAGATTGGAGCCTGGTGCAGCCATCTGGTTTGCCAGCCCTCAGTCAAAATCGTCCAACCCATGCTAGCATGGAAAGCAGACGTTAAACGATGATGATGATGATGATTTAGATACCACTATGACCAACAGTTATAATTTGAAGCATGGGCCAGTCAGTAGCATGATCAAATTATTAACAAACACCATACATTTGCCATACATCATCATCATCATTGTTCGACCGTGGTCAAGACAATGGAATTTACTATGCTACTCCAGACTTCACGGTCCATCATGGCATTATGGAGGTCCTGTTGCTGGATGCCTGTATCCCTGGAGATTACATCAGGGTAGGAGAGTGTGTGCCCTCTGGCATTGTGAGTAGATGGCTTCCAGAGGAGGAGAGTAGAAATTACCTCTTTTTCAGCTCTACAACAATGTCCAGCAAACTGGACTCTCCTACCTTTCACAAGAGATGACACAGGTGGTAGTTTCCCATATATTTGCATTTTGGTTGGATGGCACCTCCCCGAGAGATTTTAAGCTCTCATAAGGAGGTGAGTGTAGGTTCCATCCAACCGCCTCTCAAGCTTCTTTGATAACGTCCAGGTTTCTGAGCCATATTGTAGAATTGGTTTGACTGTGGCTTTGAAGATTTCAAGTTTGAAGTCTCTACTTAGATTTGATGACCAGATCGTATGCCATACATACCATATACCAACATCATTATTACACATCATACATTGTATAGATAAATGCTTTACCTGTGTCTTCTCTAAACAGAAACACTCCGCTGAGCGTGTGGTTTACCAATACCACTACACTGAATGGCCTGATCATGGTGTTCCTGATTATACGTTGCCTGTCCTTACTTTTGTGCGGAAGTCTGCTGCAGCCAACCCCCCAGGTGCTGGACCTATCGTTGTACACTGCAGGTGAGTAAAAGTCAACAATGGAGTTACTTTTTACTATTTGCCATTCTTATACATAAACACACCTTCCGGTTTAAGTTCACTAAGCATTTTCTTTTATCTGCTTTTGATAATAATAATAATAATAATTTGAATTTTGAAATTCATTAATTTTGTTCTTCATGAGTTCTTGCATAATAAAAATTTTTGAATCAGTTCCAGTATTTTACACATATTCTCTGCTTTATGGAAACTTTGCCTGCTTGGAAATCATAGAATAATGTGGAGTTCTCTAAAGTAAAACTCATTCTTCCGTTATTTTGGGTTACTTAGAAGTCAAAGAATAAAATTTGTTTCATGATATGGAGCACCACTTAGAACAAATAAATGAAGATATATATGAATAAAATGAAAGTTGTGATCAGATGTTTGATATTCAGCATATTTTGACGGTGCTACTGATTGCTTTGTATTTCAGTGCTGGTGTTGGGCGTACCGGTACCTATATATTAATTGATAGTATGATGCAGCAGATAAAGGAGAAAGGGTCAGTGAATGTCGCTGGCTTTCTCTTACATATTCGACAACAGAGAAACTTTCTGGTCCAAACTGAGGTAAGTCGAACACATTACTTATTTTATCTTGTTACTTTATGCATGCTAAGTTACATAGAACAGGTAGAAATTGGGAGGAGGTGTTTGTCTGTTAGTGTACTGAATGAACAAGTGTCTTAGTGTATAGAAGAACGGATACCTGTATGTATGTGAGGATGTTGCTTATTCACCGATCACCCCAAATGAAGCTGATTTCTATCCTACCAAGGTGCTATTGTCTCCTTTTTCCCTCTCTCTGCCTTTTCAAGCACTACTAACGTGACTACTACCACTCACTGGTCTTGTTCCACTTCTCCTCAGGTGCTCGAGACTCACTTGTCTCTCCTTCTCTCCAATCGTCCCTGTACAACTAATAATAGGTCTTCCTTCTGAACATTGGTTTTCTGTAATTTCCTCTTTGCCCATGTTTTCCCTAATTTGTAGCTGTTTAAAAGGAACATGAACTACCATGATCTCACCAGTCTCAGAGGTAATGTGATGGCCCTGAACAAACCTAGGAAGATGTGGAATGAGGTAGTGAAGCATGATGTTTGAACGTTGGGCCTCACAGAGCCAATGACAAGTGACCAAGACCTTCGGTGATATGCCATGCTTGAGAAGGCTTACCAAACCAAGTGAAATCATAGTCATGGCTAATGTTGGTGTTACGTGACTGGCACTCATGTTGGTGGCACATAAAAGCACCCATGCCGGTGGCACGTAAGAGCACCCACTACACTCTTGGAGTGATTGGTGTTAGGAAGGGCATCCATCCATAGAAACCATACTAAATCAAACTGTAACCTGGTGCAGATATCCAGTTTACTAGTTTCAGTCAAACTATCTAATCCATGCCAATATGGAAAGCAGACACTAAATGACGATATGATGATGATATTAAAAAAATCTATGTGTGTAGGGTGAATAGATGTATGTGTATGTTGATGTTTAAGGTAAACAGATGTAATTTCAAAGAGATGTAAGTCTTTTAGAAGATGCATACATGTGAATTAGTATTTGCAGTAGAACAGTTGTTGCTAAAGCATATGTGAATATGTTGGTTTGTAGTAGAACAAATATAAAAGTTTACCAAACCTAAATGAATTAAAACCAAATGTTACAAAATGTTGTTTTGCTGTGTTGTAGGACCAGTATATGTTTATTCATGATGTTCTCGTGGAATACATTCTTGGTGGTGGAGATACAGAAATACAAGATGCTAAGATAATGAAATATTTTGAAGATTTAGAAAAACCAAATGCAAACGGAGAGAACCACCTTGAAAGACAATTCCTGGTAAGTATATTGATATTACTTTCTGATGATTTGGTACCAATTTCTCTGTTAGAGCTTTTGTAATAAGTGTGATGTGTTGTTCAGTAGTGGTTGCCCAGCAACTATAAATATGGTGAATATAGTCTTGGGTGCTCTATTAAATTCCAATCCAAGACAGCATGGTGAAAATAAAGGTTAAAAGGGACAACAATAATTATGATCATGTTAATAATTATCTCTCACATAAATACAAAACTAGAAATTTGGGAGCATTAACTTTCTTAGTTTATTTTGCCAACCCCAGAGAAGTAAACAGTAATCTTGATTTTGGCCTATAAACACAGAAGGCAAGGCATCTTGCCTGACATTTTTATGATTCTACCAATCCAACAATAATACAATCAAAATGTCTAAGTGTGACTTACTATATAAACCAAATTTTAACACTGGCAGTGCTCCAGCATGGCCACAGCCTTTAGGCTGAAACATATGCAGTAATCCCTTGACTGTTGCAGGTGTTATATTCCAAAACACCCAGTGACATGTGAAAATCTCCGAAGTAGAAACAGTACTGTATAATTTTTTCAAATTATTTTTATAATTTGTATATATTTATTTTATTATGAATGCAAAACACCACCACCCACTCACCTCCAGTTTCATTTTCCATACAGTCTGTGTGATTCTTTGTTTACTCATACTCATCTACAGTATGTTATGTATTTTCTTTTAATACATTTTAATTGTGTTATACAGTGCAGTACTGTACTGTATTTTTATTTATTAATGTTTAGGTGTGAAAATGCTTATTTTACCACAGAAATAATTAAAATCTAAAAAAATATTAATCATAAATACCTGTCAGCCACAGAAACCTGCAATATACTGAGGCGTCTGCAATATAGATTTATATATATTAGCCAGAAAAATCCACAATGTACTGAAGGTATGATAGTTGTACCGTGTTATGGTGAGTGAATACTTTAAAAGAAATATATAGGTGTTAGGAAGAGTATCCAGCTATAAAAACCCTGCCAAAACAGATAGTGAAACATGTTGCAGTCTTCTGCCTAACCAGCTCCTGTCAAACCATCTAACCCATGCCTGCTTGGAAAGCAGATGTTATATACATGCATACATATATATATATATATATATAACAAAGTGAAATTGTAAGGTACTGCACGAGTGGAAATATATATGAAAGAAGGTTTGAAAATGTAATCCCAAAGATGTCCATTCACCTGACTGGCTTCACCCCGAAGAATAAGTCCTGGGGGCGATTTGTTCGACTAAAGGTGGTGCTCCAGCATGGCCACAGTCAATTAACACCACCTTTGAGTAATGAAATTAGGGACTACTGAACCATTTTCATATTCTTCCGTAAATGAAGAGATACTAAAGAGGACTTCCAACTCAAAACAAAAAGAATTTGCTAAACTGTTCAAACAAATCGACCCCAGGACTTATTCTTTGGGGTGAAGCCAGTCAGGTGAATGGACATCTTTGGGATTGCATTTTCAAACCTTCTTTCATATATATATATATATATATATATATATATATATATATACTATCTAGATTATCTAAACTCTGTATTGATCATATGTCACTGATTGGTGTAATACTTAAATTTCCTGCTGACTTGTATTTAATTGTGTATTATTTTAAACTGAATTTAATTGTATATCATTTCATAAGCTGTTACCTTCACATCCAAACTGTCTTGCAATTGATGTATTATTCTAATCCCACATATACTGTACATTCATAAGCTTCGAGAAAGCTTTTTCAGTTCCTGGCAATATCATTTCAGTTAATTCACTCCTTACCCCATTTTCTCTTGTGTCAGTGGATGCGTCTCACTCGTAATGTCTTCTATACTTTCCTTAGAATGTGATACTAGTGAAGTCATAGACCCAGTCTTCAACAATGGGATTGTATTATTTTTTTAATGATGTATTAAATAATTTCATATTCAAAATAGTTTTGTCTTAACTATCTTACCAAGTTCTCTGTTTTAAAGCTCAACCTCTTCTAAATGTTCACCTAGACAATTCAGGTTTCAACTGTCAAGGTATTGGTCACTCTCCAACAAATTTATAGTTGAGCCTGTGGCAGTGGAGACCTCTGGCATTCTTGGCCTCCAGACCATATCATATCCGCTCACCACTGTTGAGGTGGAGATGGCTATCCACAAATGCAAGCCCCATGAATCAGTGGCTGTTCCAGTGCATCTCCCTTGCCATCCTCTGGGACAACTCCTTTTCCATTTTCTCTGCTGGGGCCATGAGGAAATTGTATATTCCACTTCTTAAATACTTAGATCCATGCAATAGTTTATTATTTTAATTTTATCTGGTTATGAAATTTTGTTTTTCTTTTAAAAACAATAGTTCCTTGATAACTCGTTAATTTCCTAAATCTTTAATTTCAGTTGTCAACGTGCCGTAGACCCAAAGAACACGAGTACTCTCAGGCTGTAAAACCTGTAAATGTACCAAAGAATCGTATTCAAGAGATGCTACCTATCGATATGAAAAGGGTTCTTTTGCCTGTAAAACCTGGCGTGGACGGCTCGGATTACATTAATGCTTCATACCTGCAGGTAAGTACACCAAAACAGATTCATCATTGGTTCTTTTAATGTTTTTATTTTGGTGGGTGGGGTTCTCATTTCCCCTAACCCAGCTCCATATTGTCATGTTTTAAACTGGTGTAGCTAATGGAGCCATTGTCATGGTTTTTTTTAAATCCACCCCCACCTACATCTTCAGTTTCTAGTCTTTAATGTCTGTCTCACATGCTGGATTGTTGATTTGTAATAATTACCCCCCCCCCCCACCTCTCTTTCTTCCATTCTTGCTTCTTCCAGTTTTGCTTCTTCCATTCTTGCCTTCCATTCTTTCATGCTTGCCTCCATTCTTGCATGGATTACATGGTTATACCATCTGAACATATGTTTTGCTATAAACAACTACTGAATTTATGCTAACATTTAATCATTTTAATGGCACGTAAAAAGCACCATCCGATCGTGGCTGTTGCCAGCCCCGTCTGGCACCCGTGCCGGTGGCACGTAAAAAGCACCATCCGATCGAGGCCGTTGCCAGCATCGCCTGGCCCCCGTGCCGGTGGCACGTAAAAAGCACCATTCAACCGTGGCCGTTTGCCAACCCCGTCTGGCACCAGTGCCGGTGGCACGTAAAAAGCACCCACTACACTCGCTGAGTGGTTGGCGTTAGGAAGGGCATCCACCCGTAGAAGCATTGCCAGATCAGACTGGGCCTGGTGCAGCCTTCTGGCTTCCCAGACCCCAGTTGAACCGTCCAACCCGTGCTAGCATGGAAAGCGGACGCTAAATGATGATGATGATGATGTTCCTTAGACTCATCTGACCAATGGGCACCTTGAGAACTGGAGCTTTACTTTTGGTTTATGATGTGAAACTGGCACTTCATTGCTTACGAAAATGAGGGTTCCTGTTGATCCTATCAATGGAACAGCCTACTTGTGAAATTAACATGCAAGTGGATGAGCACTCCACAAACATGCATACCCTTAAGAAGATTCAGCATGACAGAGTGTGATAAGGCTGACCCTTTGAAATACTAGTACTACTTATTTTTGTCAGCTGAGTAGGCTTGGAGCAATGTGAAATAAAGTGTCTTGTTCAAGGAAAGATAAATTTTACCCTAATTAGGGCATCAGTCTAATACCAGTGAAACTCCTAGACAATCTAGTACCTGTTCTCAGCAGCTAAGTGAATTTAAATAGAATAAAGTATTCTACCACGAAACACACCCAGTGAGCAGCAATAGACACAAACAAATCAGTCCTATAATCGCCTGCTCAAAATCCAACTTTCTAACTAAAGATTATCTCTGAAACAACAGCAGTCCTATGCATAGTGTTCACTTCCTCAATAGATTATTGAAGAATGTCAGGCTGTGCTCAACATGGAAACCTTTAAAATCTTTTTGGTACCAACCTGCCTGAGATCATCTCTCATTCTGTGATACAAACTTCTTGACTTAGTCATTTAAATTAAAACCTTCCATTAAAACTCCATGTTAATTTGTGTTCCAAACACTTATTTAATAAAGACAGTCATTTCATTAAAGTCTTCATTTACAATATTGATTGAAACAGAAGCTCTGTTTCTTAACAGAAATATGGTAACAAAAAATTAAGTCATTGACTGGAAGTAGTCAATCCACAGTTATAGCAACCTAGAATGGAGTTAGCTAAATTTTAATTGTTCAAGCCTATTGTGGAGCTCACTAGCAACAGATGCAGCAAGTTCTAAAATGTACAACTGAAGTAGCCACAAAATAGCAGCTGAAGTACAACCACACCCATACCACCTGGCTTCACATTGCCTAGGTCAGTGCCACAAGGGAAATTACTTGCATCATCATGTATGTTCATACACAACTGCAAATGTAAAATGAAACCAACTCCATTCATGAAATTTAATACAAAATTCATGCAATTTAGAAAATTTGCTACCAACAGAAAACCAAGAGATGATGATGGAAAGACCTCAGTTTTTGATTTCTTAGGTTGTGCTTTGAGGCTACTGATTTTAAATAATCCTACAAGGTAGCTAGCCATCACCAGACCATCCTATGATCATTCAGGAAGAAGAAACAATGTGCACATTAACACCACTGTACTCTAGTTTTTCATCTTTGCTAAGGGACTATTGCAGTTGAATATACTCTAGGAATCACCATCATGTCCAAATTGCAATGGTACTCCACATAATGACTCGCAGCCCTTTCACTGCACATCTAATTTTACTTGCCTAAATGTGGGGGATCTATGGAGCAACCCCCACCCCACCCCAAGAAAGTGGACAAGTGACTACAATTCAAATTGCAGCTTTTGAGTTTCTGTTAGAGCAATCATTTGGTAAACAGAGAAACTGTATGGAAGTCAATTGTTTGTGTGGGGATTATGTTCACGCATTTTAACACTAACATCAATGTTTGTCATACATGAACAGTTTAACAGTTTATGTGGAGTCATGGAATAAAAGACGTTAGTTGAAAAACACAAGGGTTAGTTTCAGGAAAGGCATTCAGCCATAAAATATTGCCTTAACAAGTTTCATCCAACCTGTGTCAGCATGGAGAAAACAATTATAGTGGTGGTGGTGGTAGTTGACTTAAGAACATTCTTATATTTGGAATCTAGAAAGTTTTCCAGTGTACAAGACTTTTTTGAGCCTACTAGCTGAGGTGCCTGGTAAAAAATTACTGTTTTAAAATCTATATTAATGGGTAGGACCAATTTGATGAAAAAAATGAGCAGAGTCTAGTAGCGAACCTGTGTCATTGTCATTTTTGTGCATATGCGTAAAATGGTGAAATTTTACCATTTGGGGCAGATTTTGTCAAATTGATGTCACGATGGCTAGTGTGCAAAGTACCAAAATTTTGCTTGAGAAATAAGATGCTCTTACCTAATCAAAACCTGAAACACTGGGGAATTAAAACAATGAATTGAAATAATAAGTTTTAGCAAATCAAAACAATCTGCATTGAAATGAAGAATTAGCAAATGCTAAATAGATTACCATTAATAAGCTGTCTGTTTATACCCATGAAACATTTTTCATCAAATTTTAGCATTTTTTGTTAAATTAATGTCATGATGGCGAGTGCGAAAAATGCCAAAATTAGTGCTGATTAGAATCGATTTTTTAAAAATTCCAAGTGCACAAGTGACTGTATGGACATAAGTCCCACACATGTCAAGTTTCTTAAAGTTCTGTCAGATAGTCTTGGTGGAGTTAAAGTAGCAAATTCACAAACTCATAAACTTGCCATTTATTATTATAGATTACTAACCAGAATGTTTTGGGTAAACAGAGTTATTTTAGCATACAACACGTTTGCTGTAGTAGGGTTTAAGTTACTGAACTATCATCCGTGATGTAATCAACATTCCAGTACCTTTGACCTCTTAGGTATTTCTGACTGTGATATGGTAATTATATTATATAATTTCTTTATTCCAGGGTTATAATCGTACAGACGAGTTCATTATAACACAGCACCCATTGGAATCAACTGTTGAAGACTTCTGGAGAATGGTCTGGGACCAAAACAGTGCTGCGATTGTGTTGCTTACAAAAATGGATAATGATGTAAGTAATCTGCTTTGATAAACAAGCAAAATTTGGTTAATAATAAAGATTTCTTTTGCCAAGACACTAAGTCTCTAGCTGATTACAAATGCCACAATGTCTTACTGCTACTTATATTACTGACACTGGCAGTGTGAAAGTCCATTTTAGCTGTTGTATCACACTACAGTTTGTGTTAAATTTCCTGCTCAAAGCTCCACCAAGAAGTAAGCAGTGATGGTGGATTGGTCAAAACAAATAGATGAATTAGTGCAAATAGGAAGAGTTATTCTCCCTTGCCTTTGATTTAACTAAAGTTTTATTTGTTATAACTTCAGTGGATACAAGCTAAATGGTTAAGAAATTTGCCTCCCAATCACAAGGTTTCAGATTCGATCCCACTGCATGGCCCCTTGAACATAGAATCTTTTACCAAAGCCTGTGAGTGAAATTGGGTAGATGGAAATTCTGTTGAACCCCATTGGATGGGCTGTTCCTCTTATTCAAAAGTTCAGCTTTGTCTCCTACTGTGTGTGTCATACTGATTCTCCGTTAAATTATGTTACGAATACACATATCTACATATAGTAATCAGTCGTTTTTGCATACTAATTTCATGATTAGATCATTCCATGTATCAAACAAATGGAATATTCATCATCAAAATTGATCTCACAAACATTTTATTTCCCATGTTTTGAAGTAAATATCGATATAAATTATACACAAAATATTTGAACTCCGATACTAGTGAAAGATAAACTGAATATTATGAGGCATTTCGTCTACTGCTTTACTATTTCTGTTGAACTACAACTTAGTGTATTAACCCTTAAGCATTTAAGCAAGCCCTATTCCAACAAAAATATTCTGCTAGTTTAATGTCCAAACCGGCCAGACCTGACCTTTAACACATACCCTACAAAGCCATTCTAAAAATAAACAATTGCATCATCAAAATCTTGTGGCTTTGAGATAACGCATGATTAATTCAAAACAATGTGAATAAATATGCATTACTTTTGACAGTAATCTGAATACTAAAGGGTTAAACTGTAATGATATACTTGTCTGTCAAATGAATATTAGTTATTATTGTTTCATTGGACAGGACTGTAAAGAATTTTGGCCTGAAAAAGGCGATTCCATCCAAGTGGATGCTGGCAACTTTAAATTGTTCCACCGAGAGGAGGACACCAGCTTGGATCCTGTTACACATGACTTTATCATGGAATCAACACAGGTAAGAGATACCTATCACTATAGATTCTACTGTTGCTGCATAACTCTATGTATGAAATAAAAGCAAATGAAAGCACAGCATATATATATATATGAACATAATTTTATCACTAACCCTTAACCCAAATGGTAAACCTTAACTCTAATGCTAACCCTTTTCCTAAATGTCAAGCCTTAACTGCAATGCTGAATTTTAGCCCCTCTGTTAACTTGAACTCATGTCTTTTGAGGAGTATCTGTTGTTTCATTGTACAACATTGCATTCTTTCAGGATGATTATGTCTTGATGAGTCGAATTATTGCCACAACAGAGTGGCCTGATGAGTGCCAACCACTGTATACAGCTTTTGAGTTTATTGAGACTTGTAGGAAGTGGTATCAACAATATAACAGTGGTCCCATCATAGTAATAGACAGGTGAGTTCTATTTCTTATTTGTTACTTCGTTCCTTCACCAATAACCCCACTTTTCTTTCATATATCTTGGACAGAAACTTCTTTCTTATGCTACTCTTCATGAGTATTAGTGTTTTAACAAGTCTTAGTATTTGTTTGAACTTTGTGAGCATGTGAAGGTTTGATTTAAAAACATATCTGAATTTATAATATATAAGCCGTTTTCTTCCCTAGCACATTGTTTCAGGTTCACCTCCTCTGTGTGACACTTTGGGCAAACGTCTTCTACTATAACCTCTGGCCAAGCAAAGTCTTGTGAATGAACTTGGTAGACGGAAATTCTGTCTTGTGTATGTGAAAATGTTGTATCTGTTTTTATAGATAGATAGGATGGAATGTATTATAAGTTTGTGTGTACTGCTGTCAACTTGACTTTGAGATTTATTCTGGGAAAACATTTGCTGGAACGTTTGAAAAATGAAGTTACATGTAGGAATTTCAATAATTAAAAGAAACTAACAGGTTGTATTTGAATATCATTGTACAGATGTGTTTTATAGAATTGCTTGAAGAATATCTTTGAGGGTTTATGTAACTCAAGCATTCATCATACCCTTTAGGAATATATATTTTGCCTAGTGTGTTGAAGTAGCACCATGGAAGAATATGGCTTTAATTGTATCAAAACCTGTTAAATGCCATCAGCTATCTATTTAAAGCTGTATATGACTGTGGTATGTCTACACTTAGGGTTTGCATCACCAGTCTGTTTAGCTTGTTAATCTCCTGGAAATTGTTTAGAAATGTGCAACCCGATGAATACCCACTATACTCTGAGCATCTTGTTTCCCTGGGCATAGACACATTAAAGTTCTGACATCTGGCAACTGACTTGGTGGATACCCACAAGATTCTCCATCTTTCCAACAACCTTGGGCACTTTTGTGAATTCCATATGTCTAACACTTGTGGACATACTTACAAAATCAAAAAAATCAACACACCACCCATGACTTTCAGAAACATTTTTTCATGTTCAGAACTACTGAAGCATGAAATAAACTACCTGCATCAATTGCTAGCTGTTGAGTCACTACATCTTTCAAAACTTCCATGCTTCCTCAAATTCACTATCAGTACACCTGATGCCTCTCCTCCCTCACCCCCATTTTTTAAAGACATATTCACTCTTCATTTCCTGTGCATATTCTATGTACTCTTCATGCAGTTTTGGTTACTTTTTCTGATACAGTACTCCTTAGAACAATACAATAAATTCATTATTATTATTGTATAATACAAGATATTTAATATAAAATTGAGGGCCAAAATTGCAAAGTAGTCATTATATATTCAAGTTTAAAAAAAAACACTAATAAATGCAACAGCAAACCTTTGTAAGCAAATTTGCTGAAGGTGGTAGGCCTTAGATGCCTAATAATTTATACACTTTATTGCCACTGTTATGAAACCCTGTATGTCTGTATACTTACTTACCTACATACCTACCTTGGCACTAGTGATGGCACAGGTGATAGAACTGGAGCAGCATGAAATAAAGTGTCTTCCTGAAGAACACAATACAGCCTGGTCTGGGAATTGAACTTGCTACCTCTTGATTGTGACTTTGACACTCTAGCCACTCAACCATGCACCTTCACACCAGAATAACCAACTGATGATATTTAACACTTAAGCCTGTAAACCAAGTGATAGCCAGCCAAAATATTCTACAGGTTTTATGTTCAAACTGGCCGGATCTGACCTTTCACACCTACTCTACAATGTCATTCTAAAAGCGAACAATAACTTTATCAAAATCTTAAAGATATGAAGCGGTGCAGGATTAATTCAAAACAATGTGAATAAATAAGCATTACATTTGACGGGGTAATCTGAGTGCTAAAGAGTTTATGGGTTGTTGTAAGGCTTGTTTCCTACCAAAAGTTATTGCTGTTAGATGTCACATTGTATTTACATCCGTTCTCTCCTTTATTCAATGAACAGACATGGAGGATGTCAAGCTGCATTATTCTGTGCCCTGTGGACACTCTATGACCAACTCCATCATGACAAGTCTATAGATGTTTACCAAGTTGCTAAACTGTATCACTTAAAGCGAACTGGTATTATTGGAACCAAAGTAAGTAGATTCTCTTTTATTTTTTGTTTTTTTCTTTTTTGACACAAACCATTATATATAATGTATATATGCATATAAGTTTTGGAGATAAAGACACATGCAAAGAAAAATATTAGCTTGCAGAGTGAAATTCGATGACTGGCACCCGTGCTAGTGGGGTGCAAAGAGCACCATACGAGTATGATTGCTAACAGAGCGGCTAACCCGCTTCCTTGCCAGTGGCACATAAAAGGCACCATTCGGGTGTGATCGTTACCAGCGTCGTCTTACTGGCACTTGTGCCCCGTGCTAGTAGGGTGCTAAGAGCACCATCCAAGCATGATCGTTGCCAGAGCGGCTAACTGGCCTTCGTGCTGGTGGCATGTAAAAGGCACCATTCGAGCGTGATCGTTGCCAGCATCGCCTTACTGGCACCTGTGCCGGTGGCATGTGTAAAAAGATTCGAGCGAGGTCGTTGCCAGTACTGCCTGACTGGGCACGTAAAAGCACCCAGTACACTCTTGGAGTGGTTGGCGTTAGGAAGGGCATCTAACTGTAGAAACACTGCCAGATCAAGATTGGAGCCTGGTGCAGCCATCTGGTTCGCCAGCCCTCAGTCAAATAGTCCAACCCATGCTAGCATGGAAAGCAGACGTTAAACGATGATGATGATGATGATACTATATGTGAAATAAAAATGTATGTAATCCTATATTTCTGTAAACTAATCTCACATGTATATATACATTATTTTCATATATATATATGTGTGTGTGTGTGTGTGTGTAATTAGTCAGTAAACAAAGTACCTGTCATTGAGATTAGGATATATTTCTGTACAGTATGGTTAATATGACTGAAATTGGCTTCAGTATCCCTAATTAATTATATCAGTAATTTTTCCATGAGATACTAGGTGAGCGTTTAAACTTTTGAAATTCAACAGTTACAGGTAAAGATTTCTGAGTTCAATCTCACCTTAGGTGTTGATGCTTTTAGGGCTTGAGAAAATATTATTTGACTGTATTTTGTGGACTATAAAAAAATGACAGAGTTAGAGGAAATAGTCCAAAATATTTCACAACTGCTAAAGTTCCATTTCACTTAAAATCAAAGGTAGGTCAACTCATACCACTGTAACGATCTCAAGGGACCAAAAATTCCATGTGAAATACATCAGGATTTGGAAAGATGGTGACAATGTTTTAAATGTTTACACTATGTACTACATCAACTTGTCAGCTGGAAAATACAGTATCCTAAATTTTTTTTTATTTGCATTGGTACACCATATCATTGCATATCATTAGAGGTAATGAAAGATATTAGTATCAAAAAGAGGCATTTGACCAGATAATACTGCTTTAATAATTCTCACCCAACCCATATCTGCATAGAAAAGCAGACAAAAATACAATGATGATACCCATCACTTTTATTGGATAGGTAAAATCAGTAAGTGGTTGAACAAAATAGGTCTTTACTCTACATTCTGGGTTCAAATCTTGCTGTTCTGGCTTCATGCTAATCAACTCTCTCCCTCATCATTCAAATTTGTTTTCCTTCTGCCTCTGTTAGCAATTAATGTTATTCAGCTTGTTAAATTATTTCAATCACTTATCAAGTGTTTTTTTGTTTGCTTCCTTCCTATAAATATCTAGAAATTAGGTGATGAAGTTAACAGTCTAAATAGTCATTATATCAATAATTCCTCAATTAAAAGATGAATAGGGTATATGTTATGTTACAACTTCTCTAATCTACGTCCATCTGCATGGCCTAATGCTGAGGCAATTGAAACAAGGGAGATTACTCTACTAGTGTGTTCAACATGAGACGCAGTTTACTCTAACAAGGAGATAAGTTTTCTGGGGTAGATTCTCAATTTTTTGTCGAGGAGGTTTTCTAATGGAATTGGCTATAAAACGAAATCAGAATGCTCCCTTAAATGTTCCAGATGCTGAGCTGTCAGTGAAAAATAGTCTGCCTGTCACAATGTTTTCATCCCACGTTTCAATGGTTCTGTTTTACATATCTTGCTTCATGCTTCCATGACGGGCAGCAGTCAGGTTGTCAGCTGAGTTTGGTGCTGCTGTTTTAGAGCTGAATTTCCTTCCTAATACAAACCCTTCAAATACGTGGTAGGATTGGAATTTGTTTTCTGGTTTTGGTCAGACAAATTCGAATAGGTAGAGTGAGGTGCCTTGATCCTGAGTACAATACAAAGAGTGTACTCAAATATGAACTTATGGCCATGGAAGTCAGTAGTATATGTGTCATCATTATCATTGTTTAAATTCTGCCTTCAAAGTTGGCAAGGGTTAGACGCTTTCTCAGGAGCTGGCCACATAGTAAACTACACCAGGCTTCTGTGTTGTTAGGAAGGGCATCCAGCCATAAAAACTATGCCAAAACAGACAAGCACCCTGCAGAATGAACTGAGTGCTTTTTGTACGGCACTGGCACAGGTGAGGTAAGTTTTTGCAAGGTTTTTACAGCTGAATGCCCTGCCAAATGTCAACCACTTAACAGTGTGAGCTGGATGCTTTTTATGTGGCACCAGCACCAACAGGGTCACCAAGTAACTTGCAAGACAAGGAATCTTTGAGAGCGGGGAGGGGCATTGGAGGAGGTGATCTTGTGTCAGATGATGAAAGGTTAGAGTGAGACAGAGAGACAGAAACAGATGTCTTGCTATAGAGGATGTACATGGTTACCTGGCCAGAGAGAGAGAGAAAAAGCACGGGGGTTTGGGTATGAAATGGTACTGATAAATCAACAGTTACAGTTTTGTTTTTACTAATGTATAACTGCCATCCTTCCAAAATATCTTCTTTTGCATCAAACTTTAACATTGTCTATTTGTTTCTGTTGCAGGACAACTATCATTATTTGTACAAAGCAATCGACAGTCTATGTAAACACATGGCTGAGAAGGAGAAAGAAAAGGAGTCCTATCGAACTGCTACACTTCCTCACCACAGAGCCATCAAAAATGGCATGTTACCTAACTCTAACTGCAATGGGCCTTGGCCAGACATGTAGACCTCAAACATCTCACTCGTTTCCCAACCCTAACCCACTGAATTCTCTCCACTACCCCACTACGACTCTGCTCTACTCTGCCTTCCTCCCTTCCTCTTATTTTATTACCCTCTTCGTTGCTGCAGATTACCTTCTACACCAACCAATGGGTCCATACACATCAGCTGTGCTAATTTGTCTCCCTTTGGTTAATTGCTTGGTTGGAGGAGAGAGAGAAAGAGAGGGAAGAGAAGGCATTCATCACCGAAATACATCCTACTTCCAATACTGGTCCTATCACCACTACTAGTATTACTACTACTACTACACAACTATTGTTACCCCTATCCATCCCCAGTCTTACACACACACACATGCATGCATGCATACACACATATACTTACACATGTATACCTTAACAAACATACACCAGTTTCATAAACATGCCATCTGCAGTGGTTTCTTGGGTTTTTTTTCTTGTTCTCCCGTTGTCTAGACATGTGTGACTGACTGTCATATATATCTGGTGAGCGTGACGAGGCACGCCACCGAGACAGAGGTGGAGATGACAGGGAAAATGCAAAAAAGTAAAAAAATTTTAAAAATGATAAAAACAAACCAGAAAAAAATGTATGGACAATAATAAAAAGGAAAACATAAATTAAAAAACATTTTCAATAAAATGAAAATCAAATCAAATCAACTGAACAAAATGAAAGAAAATGCATTAAAAAGATGGATATATATACATATATATATATATACACACACACGCATAAATTATATATATATATATATATATATATATATATATATATATATATATATATATATATTATTTATATATATAAGACATACATCATATATGTACATTCATAGAAAAATGAGACAGAAAAAATTTTTAAAATATTGAAAAAGACAAACAGGAAAAAGAAAAAGAGTTATGGGTTGGGTTGGGTGTTATATTTTATTTTATTTGGAGCAGAAATGTGAATTGCAGTGTCTGTTTGTGTGTCTACTTGTCTGTCTGTCTGTCTCATAAATACATTCACATACACACATACTCTCACACACACACACACACACACATATGCACCCTCTCTCTGTCTCTTTTGCTGGGCATTTTAGCAATCATTCTTAGCATTTGGTATTTTATAAATGCATGAATATACACACACTCACACACAGACATGCACACAAATACATTGTTTATATATATGTATGTGTGTGCCTGTATGTGTGTATATACACACTCACACAATATATGTATGCATTATATATATATATGTATATGCATTAAAAATATTTACACACTATATATATATATGTATATATATATATATACCTTTTATGCATTAGATATACATTATATATATACATCATATATAGCTTCATACTGTAAACCCTGTTATGCTGATCAGCTGCTTCTGTTCTACTGATGATGATGATGGTGTTGGTGATGATGATTGTGGTGCTATTGGTGGTAGTGGTAGTGGCGCTGGTCTAAACTGATGGTGGCATGATGCTTCAATTGCAAACCATGGAAAGTTATTGTTTTGTTCCTTTTTATTTTTATCATCATGTTTATATATATACATGCACACGCTTATACATGTGTGTGTGCAAATGCATTCACATATGCATATATGCATACACATATGCACACTCACACATATGTGTGTGCATGTATATATATATATATATATATATATATATATGTTTATACATATATTCTAACAAAGATTTGTGTACAGTGTATGCATAATGTCAAGAATACGGAAGCTTGGTACTGTAGGCAGAGTAAAACCATTTATGTACCAGACAGTATGATGTAATTACTGTCAGTGTCAGCTTCATCTTTCAGTTTTTCAGATTGCAAAATTTAGGAATTGAAAGCTGAAACTCACAGTAACTACAAAGGTCTTATATTTTTCAGTTGATGAAGTGTATGTACAAACACAGTCACACATAAAGTGGTTGTCCATGGTAAAGTAGGCAATCAAAGCAAGAGATTCACATTCTCTTGACATTTATCTGTCTCTCTTTTCCCTGCTTTAGCTGTTTCTGTTGTACTGCCTTGTGTTCGTGATCAAGAACCCTATCTCTTTTTGACTGAGTGCACTCAGCCACAAATTGGTGTCAGATAGTCATCCAACTCATTGCTGTAAGTAATGGCTGCATAGAAATGCATAATTGGTTTGTTACTTAGTTGGCAATAGTGAAGGTGCATAAACTTGTGGTTAGAGTGTTGCACTCAAGATTTGGAGTGTAGTTTCGATTCCTGAACTGGGCAGGGCATTGTGTTCTTGAACAAAACACTTTTCATTTCATGTTGCTCCAGTCCACCCAACAATAAAGGCGTTACCAGCAACAACCAGGAAGTTAACCTTGTGATGGACTAGCATCTCGTTCAGAGGTGTGTGTAGTAATATCAGTCACTTATACTCCATAGAAACCGGGTTAGCCTCCAGCCTTATGAGTCCTCATGACAGACCCATCTTAATTGACAATGCCAGGTTCAATCTTTCATCCTTCCTGTGGGAAATGCTAAGAGAACCTTGAAATACATATTGACTGTTCCCATCTATACTCTTGGTATTCACAAAAGAATGTGTGTCTGTGTGTTGGCAGTGAAAGAAAATTTTGTGCCCGCAATCATTTTCTCTGTTATTTTTCTTTATCTTATTTTGTTTTACTTTCTGATTCTCTGTTTATGATAGTTTTTGTTAAGTATCTCATCATAGGAGGAAAGGTTGTAATAAATGAACAATGGGATTTTTTTTTTTATTTTACACTAGAGGTAGTGTCTTCTCTGTCTTACACATATACACACGCAACAGATCTATGCCTAGATTTCACTTCACATTATATACACATACATGGGAATTCTAGAATAAAAAAACACACTGTAGAAGCTAAAAAATTTCTTATACTTGTAATGTTCTGGGGGTGTTTTTGTTGGGGGACAGGGGTTAATGTGTACTTTAAGACAGATGTGGAAAGCCTTTTTATAGTAGGCTTTATGAAGGGTATCACTTGTAAAACAATAATTTAATAATTTGATAAACATTGTATGTAGTACAGAGTACACGATATATTACATTAAGTAAATTATAAAAATTAAATTGATAAGTGATAGTAAGAGAATGAGAGAGAAATAGAAATGAAAATGCTCAAACTAACAGTTGAATATTTTTCTGAATAGATATATTTAAATAGGCATGATTTTAACGTCCCATACAGAGTTTCAAGTTGATCAGGCCTGCATTAGGGTACATTATATACCCTGAGATTATAAATACATATACTTCATGCATACATATATTCATTCATACACACTTGGTGTAAACACAGGAATTGTATATTCATGTACTGCGTATGTGTAACTGAATGATGATGCTCTACAATAAGTCCTACCCACTGGGGGCTCTTGTTCTTCCATTTTTTTATTTTTATTTCATCTCCTTCATTCTCTTGTAGCTCAATTCTTGGCAAGAGAACATCAAGTGTACAATGTGCTCATCATCATCATCATCATAATCGTCATCATCATCTTATTTAGCATGTTACTATTAGTATTATTATTATCATCATTACTAATAGGGTGATAGGTTGACAGAATGCCTTGAGGCATTGTTTCTTAGTTTTATATTTTAAGTTCAAATCCCAGTTGACTTTGCCTTTCGTCTCTGCAGGGGTTATACTGAAGTCAATATAATCAACTGCATACTCTCCCTTCCCACCTAAATTTCAGGTCTTGTGTTAATGTTTGAAACAACTATTATAATTATGACATGTGGAATTTGTTTTGGCTTCTTTTGATCTGAGTTCAGATCCTACAAGGGTCCACTTTGCCTTTCATCCTTCCAGCATTGATAAAACAAATACCATTAAAGTACTGAAGTTGACATAAGCAACTGCTTTCTCCCACTAAAACTTAAAACTTTGTTGTTATGTAAGAAATAATAATAATAACAATAATAATAATAAATGTCCTGGTGCAATACCATGTACATGTTTTGTCTTGGTATAAAAGATGGGCTACAGCAAATATTCTGCTCAATACTGCAGATTTGCTTGTTGGTTTGTTTGACCATAACCAGTTGATCATGTCCCTCAGTGGCTGATGATGTGTGCATCTCTGATCATGAGCAGCAGGAGTATTGAGCATCATAGTCATGTGTTGAGAAGAATTTTGGGGGGTTTGAATAATTCACCTCTGGAAACTTAGGTGTTTCATTTATAATCCTTAAAAAAACCTTATTCAAGGATCTCTTGAGCAGGATGAACTACTCAACCTGAAGAAAATTCTAATTGGGCTCCACCTGCAAGGTCATGCACTGTTTATTTTGATATGACATCACCATGTCACGCACATATGGTTATGATACATGTACCTGGTGTACTCTTATCAGACAGGTAGTCATAATGGGCACATTAGCCTTTGTATATTTGTACCCCAATGTCACTTTGATAGCCCTCTCACTTGATAATAATAATGATAATTACTAATTAGTAAGGCCTGTGAAATGCAAAGCTAGTGAAGCACCAGACAGAATGTCTTATTACATTTTAGTTAGTCTCTTCATATTTGTGTGTGTGTGTGTGTGTGTGTGTTTTTCAGATCTTCCCTGCTAGAGGTGACTCCTTGGCTTCAATCCTCCCCTGATCAATAAAATAAGTAGCAGTCTGTTAGCCATTGATCCAATTCCACTGTTCCATTATTCCTATATCATGTAGCTTTGTGCCAATGATGGAAACAATTGTTAATTTTATTCACACCTTTTCATAGTTTGTATTCATTTGATATGTCACTGAACATCAGTTAAGAATAATTTTAAGGAGGGTAAGGCCCTGACCAAAAATCTCACTCATTATATAATATACAAGAGACATTTATTGAATGTTTTTTAGTTAGGGCCATTTGTAATATTTAGTACCTATTTAGGTAGGGTCATCAGCTATTTTTGTTTTTCCAAATGTATAAGATCGGTCAGTGCTTTCTGTTTGCCATATTTATACATTTTTTAAAAATTCTTATGTTTTTATAATTGGTTAATTTTTTCGAAATTACTTTGATGAGACCTTGTCAAAAGAAATAGGTATAACTATTGGTAGAAAAGAGCTGTTGGTGTATACTGGGAACATTGCTTCTGCGAGTTAAACGCATGTGTTGGTTTAGCTTACCGCACCTTATCTACTATGGTAGCTGTAAATGTCTCTAAATGCTACACAGTATATTGCTGCATTCATATGTGCATACATTTTATGCTTGGGTATATGTACATTGAGTGTGCTGAGGTGTTATAAAATAAGTGTTTGGATAGAGGATTATTTTTTTTCTTCATTATCCACCTGTGTTATAAATACCAGATCATATATATAGTGTTGATAACACTCATACATGTGTACATACTTATACATGATAGTGTATAAGTATATATACATTATGTATGTTATCTCATTGAACATATCTGTGGTGAGATAATGTGTCAAGAGTTGTGGAAGGGTCCTTGATTAAAAGCTGACCCTGCTATTTGTTGACCTACAAAATGGAGGCTACAGCCACAACTACCATCACCACCACCACTTGTCCTCCTCTTTTCAATGAATTCTTTAATCACCAACCCATGCTCTCCAGCCCAGTCCTTACACAACACCACCTAATTGTGTTCAATTCTCTGTTCACCACCCATCCCCTCTCTCTCTCATTGTCTCATTAAATATCTTGCTAATTTTTTATGATTTATGCTGTTTCATACCATTGTGTACACACACACACACACAAAACCTATAACATGATGTATTATTGTTTTGCTTTTCTTCTGGATCAAACAGGTTTGGTCAAGATGAGAATAGGCATACATATACATAGCCATCCTTATTAAGTTAGTGTGTACCCCTAGCAATACACTTAAGCCTGTGAGTAGGGAGATTGCTGTTTTAATGCAGTATGTATGACAAGATTACATTAGATTATATATGTAATGTGTATATTTCATTAAATACATGACTATGTTCAAGCTTCAGTTTTCTTTATCTTAAATTTTATCTTTTTATGGTTGGTTTAGAACAGTAAAGTTTTCTAAATCCACTTCTGACATTTCTGGATCTTCAAAGTCTCATTATCAACAATTGAATTCAATGTATTTGACATTTGTGTTGTTTCTCATAACAAACTCCAAATATATTCAATTCAGTTACTTTAAAATGAGACTGAAGAATTGGAAATGTTGGATATGGATTTAGGAATGCTATGGTTCCAAACCAACTGTAAAAAACTAATGAGAAAATCTGAAAGAAATCTTTAAAAAAGAAATGTATCTTGAATATTGTGCATTTAATGGAACACTATATGAGCTGCTCCACCACACACATATAGACAAAATTGTTAATTTCTATATATATGCATGTTTTATATACCAAAGAGTTTGAGTTACTTAAATGGCTTGCCAATGTTGTCTGAAATAGAATTAGTGAGGCTGATCATATCATTCTTGGCACTCGTTGCAAATTTTATTTGGTAACTGTTTTCCATGCTAGTCATTGTTAAGTTTTAAACCATCTTAATAGCATAACAGCTTTGCTGCTATTGGAAGGGAGATAACCGTTTCTTCATAGTATTTGGCAGGATGAGAATTTTGAATTTCAAATTAAGGAATAATGAAAAGTATGCATTAACAGACACAACACACACACACACACGTGCCATGCTTGACTCATACATCCATTGCTAAATTTGATAGTTTATTTACCAGAGCAATCTTTGAATTGTTGAAATGGCTTTAGGACTAACCCCCCCCTCCCCAACCTTATTGCCTTATGTATTTTAGCAGTAAGTGGCTGCTTGTACACCTTAGTCAAGTACCAAGTAATAATTTATCTCAAAACACAAGATTGCTTATTATAAAAGCAGAGGGGAAAAGTTGAAGTGTAATGCATTTATTTGCCACATCTAACTAACCCTCAAAGAACCTGTTTTGTTTACTTGTTTTATATTTCGTTAGTGGTGTAGAAAGTTGTCATAAATATTGCTGTTCTCAGTAATTAATCTCAGCGATTTATTTAAAAAATTATTATTTATTAAAATTGACTGACAAAAATATTTGAGAATATTTTTCATGACATTAACATATCTTATCTCTGTTCAGTGCTTTACAGTTATTGTTAGCTCCATTTTTGTCTTAGAGTGGCCTCCAACTTTTATGTAAACCACCTGTCTTTTTGTTTGTTAGTTTTTTTTTTTTATAATGCTGGTTTATCATGGAACACCCATTTAGTTTGTTACCTACTGGGAGAGAGCTAACATCATCTGCTTCCTAGTTCTCATAGTATACAATCTGCCTAGACATAATTATCTATCTATCTACAAACAGATGGATAGACAATTATGTTTTTGGAATATCTCAAAGCACACATAAAGCTGTAAATAATAGCATGTAAATATTGGGTTGAAAAAAATCCCTTTTTGGATAGAAAAAGTCGATGGGCAACCTTCAACTTCTCCTGTCCAATATTTACATGATATTATTATGTGTGCTTCAAGAAATTCCACGAAAAGAATTTGTTCACATTCTCTAAAAAGTTTACAAAATTCTTATGAATGTCGACAATCTAGGAACATTTTCACTTACTAATTATATTTTCAATTATGTTTCTATAACATCTTTTGTAAATGATATGCCATGTGTTCATGTTTGTCCATCTTATTGTATTTTCATCACACACTCTAGCTACACAGTTCTTATAGCCAACTGCAGAATTATTTTTATCTTGATTAGAAAGTTGGATTTTAAGAGTTTTAGACATTCCGAGCACTGATACAGTTTTCATTTGTTGTACACTTATTCTAGCATCTTCTCACCATATATATATCTTTTTCTTGCAAAAGCGCCTATGCTTTTTGTTGTCAGCTACTGCATGTTATTCCAATCTTCCATAGTAATTTTATGGGATGGTATATTTGCAAAACTCCTTACAACTTAGGATAAGTGTAGTAATAACGAAAATGATTTGTGGATAGAAAGTTTTATACTTCATTAATGCCTTGCAACATGTCTCTGCACAGAACTTACATGTGCTATACAGAAACATATGCCACAAGGCATTAAGTATAAAAATTTCCATCCACAAATCATTTTTATTATTACTATATATATATATATATATATATATACCATGTTTGTATATTTTATTGTTGTGTATATAAACAGATTGGCCACTTGTTTCTCTGGGGTGGTTTCAAGTGATGTAGACACCTGATGAGACCCCAATAAGGGTCAAACATCAATTAAGGCTGTTCATCATTTGCTTTCAGTCTCTGGAGAAATAGTTAAATTTACCATGTTTGTATATCTACTATGTAGGTTTATATCTATAATGATTTCATTTAGGCATAGGGATACTAGTAACCAGTAGTTAGAACTCGATATACATACAATATAAGAAAAGCTTGAGCAGTAGATAAGTATGTTAATTGTACTGTTGTGCCTCTGTTTTGGTTTATTTTGCTGCTTTTGTACCTGGTACAATGTTCTATTATGCCAGGATAGAATCCTATTTTATTAGATATCATGTTCCATCCTATTGTTAATCACTTGAATGTTAAATAGGAATATAATTTTCTTGTTTTCTAGTCAGACAGCCACTTAAGCAGTCAGTTATGCCCCTTAGTAGCTCCAAATTTGTGACCATTTAATTCATAGTCCAGCTCTAACTTCGATTGCCCATCTCTCTCTCTCTCTCTCTATATATATGTGTGTGTGTGTGTGTGCACGCGCACACACACACACACACTCAAATACATATACACATATTTATTATACATCTACAAATACACATCCCTTCCTTGCATTCCCTCCAACACATGCATACACACACTGCAGTTCCAGTTTCTTGAGTCACTCTCTTTCTCTCTCTCTCTCTCTCTCTCCTCTCTCTCTCTTCTCTCTCTCCCTCTCTCTCTCTTTAATCAGTTGAAGTAGTTTGTCACTTGAAAACTTAAGTGCTATTTTTCATTATGAATGTAAATCTTATATATCTATCTAAAATCTGTCTTTCATCTATGAAAGCAAGTTTCCCATGCATAGTTGGCCATTTGTTGGAGTCTAGGACTTCTGCATCAGCAACCACTTGGTTGTTTTTGTTTGTTTTTTTCTGTTTTGTATTTGTTTTTGTTTCCCCCCATTTCTCACATACTCCAGAAAACCCATTTCTAAGTGCTGTTATGAGATAGTATATCTTCTGTACTATCTTGCCTTGCTGCCATATTTGCATTGTGCGCGTGAGTGTTTGTGAATATACATACATAGTCTTAGACTCATTTCCCCCATCACTGTAACTCTAATTATATCAATCATGGCCAGGTGTGTAGTATAATTCTGGGTGTGCTAGGTCAGCACCACCCAACCCACCGATGGTTAATTTCTTTTTATAATAATTCTGTTCTCACAGTACCATGATATAATCTGGCTATAATTGTTTTCAGATCTAAGCTAATAACACTCATAAACAGATTAGGTCAGTTTGAAGTTATGTATAGAAATAAATTAAAGTTTGCATTGTTTACAATTATACCAGTTGTAAGCTCTGCATGATGGCACACCCTGTGACATACACCACTATCTACCACTCATCACAACCTTGCTGTATAGTTCTATAAATTTTACATCAAACCATCACACCACATTTCTTCACAATATTCATGTATATGAAATCATCCATCATTCTTACTGTGTTACATCATACCCAGCAACCTGCACATAGCTTTCATATTGCACACCATATTCTATGATATTCTAACACGCAACCCTTTTGCTCAAGTTTCTTGCCCGTAACACCTTGCTTGCTTGGCTTCGAGTCAAGTATGAAAAGCTTACTCAATGCCATAAGAAATGTCTTCACCCTGCCATGTTATATCTGACACTCATGTTGTAATCTCATAACTTCATCTACAATCTTCTTCAGTTCAAGATTATCTACTGGTTTTAATTGAAAATCAAATCTAAGTGAATGTATGTGTGCGTATGTATGCAAATCATTGAAGTGTATATAAGGTGTATTACAAAAAATCTATCTTGATATTATATATATTATACATCATTGGAGCTTTACATATGGGTTTTTACACACCTCGACGTAGTGGTCAGTTTTGATTCAGAGTCAGAACAGTTATAGTTATATTCTTTACACTGTAGAGGAAGATATCAACAACATCACATTCCCAATGTAGCATCTTGTCCTTAAGGACAAATTCATTCATAAATCTAAATATTGATTACTAAACTGAGATTTTTATCTTAAGCCAAACTTTTGACAGTGTTCTTCTCTCTGGAGCATCCTCAAGCAGCATTGGTGCTACTCTTGGAGTTTTCATATTCTCTAGATCTGACATCTGTATTCATATATTTATAATTGAGATATGACTATAGTATCCGAATTTGTTTTGAAGTTGATTTCCTCTTTACTTACTTATACAGGTCTGTGACACACAGTCAACTGTCTTGTGTTATAGAATCAGATATTAGTAGAAATGCATTTAAAATGTTCAATACATATTTTTCATTTAAATTATCTTTCTTTGTACTGTGTAGCACAAGTTAATTAGTAAGTGAAGTCTCATCGACACTTTTCACTTGCAAATTCTTTAAGTTTTTGGCATTTAAAAAAAAAAAAACCCTTAACAAATGTTTTTATTTTCTAAGGCCCTGACTGCAGTTAAATGGACGTTATTGCCACTCTGTCTGAAGATGAACCTGTCTTGATTTATCTTTTGATGTGAACTGGTGTGTGTGTGTGTATGTGCTGTTTAAATTAAGTGTAAAAGTGATGTGCTTTGTAACATAGTCTAGAGCTCTTCATTGTGCATATGGCTAATGAATTTGTGTGTACCTGAGAGATAGAATACTCCCCCTCCTCCACTGCCATTGCTAGTTGCAAAGGTTTTATTATTTTTTTTTACCTATTTTTGTCTGTCTGTCTGTGTGTGTGTGTGACATAATATGGCTGATGTAACACTTCTAACAAGCATTTGATTCAGGTATTGAAAGAATATAGCAGTTGCAGTTTTTTTTTCCCCCCTTAAGGTATTTTGGTATATCAGAAAACTTCACTATGTACAGTATATATTTTTGAACTTGTCATTGGTTCTAAACTTGTTTTAGCCACCTTCACAATCTAGATAGCAGTGCAGAGTGAAAGCAGATTTCTTTTTCTTATTTCGCTTCCATCATATCTTCAACTTTATTCTTCCATTGTATTTTCCTAACATTAACTAAACACACCTTGACTATTGTCACTCCATCATTGCTTCATCTCTCTCTCTTTCTCTCTCAAAACATTTGAACATCTCACAACAAAATCACTCTCGGCTACCAAAAAGCTACCACCATCAGCTCTGACTATCATTAATACTGCTACAACTAATAATATTACTGCTATTATTACTACTACTTCTACCTTACCTCCTCCTACTGCCACCTCTAACACCACTATTTATTTATTCCAATAATGATTGTATTGGGTTACTTTGAAATCTAGTCATCGGAAACTGTCCAAAAGTTATGCATTAGTCACATAAGTGAATTGTTATAGACACCCAGTTTTACTATTCTTTAATATTCATACATACTGTGTGTATACACATGCACACACACACAAACAAATGTGTATTTATACAGCCTTGTATGTATGTAAATACATATACAGTCACGTGTGTGTGTGTGTGTAAAGTATGTGTATGTATGTGTGTGTGTATATAAATATATATATAAAATATATACAATTACATATATAATTCATTTGAATATCATTCATAAGTACACCTATTCATGCACACACATACACACACAGTACAAAGATTGTAGTTTTAGTTTGTTTTTATTTATTTATGATTTTTTTCATCTTCTGTTTTGTTTTTTTATTTATTTATTTCTTTTTATTTGTAAATCAAAAATCAATACTGCTTGGAACAAAAACAGAAATGGATTTCAAAAAAAAAATTAAAATAAAAAAACAAAAAAGTTACAATAAAACTGGAGATATCAAAAAAAAACCAATAACAGCAAAAAACCCCACCATGCTTAAAGTCAAAATTTTTTTTTTCTTCCTAATCATGTCTCTAACTGGCCATTTACAAACTGACAAAACAACCAACAACTACAGTATATATATAATAAAATCCAATGAAACGAAATAAAAACAAAAAACAAAACTTGCTGTTGATTCATGGAAATTATTTTGTTACCTCTCCATGGTAACAAGGAAATGTTTAATTACATAGGTGATTATTGTATTTTTCTTTTGTTCTTTTTAAATTATAATTATCTTTGAGTTGATTTGTTTGCTTTTTCAAAAATGACAATAAATGAAGTCAGTGTGAGAATTTGTGTGTGTGTGATTAGTACAAAGAGTATTTAATACATACATGTACACAGACACATGTAAAGTTTTTTTTAGGAATACTGAGTTGAAAAATCCTTTGAGATAGAAAATGTTGAAGGCTACTTGTGGGACTTGAACCCACATCTCCTGTAAACATGACAGACAAGTCTTCTGCCATTGGACTAAAGTAATCCTTTCAACATCAGTATCCATTTCAGAAACCATATTTTTACCAGTGAGAATTCTATGCTGCTGACGTTATAAGAATTTAGAAATTTCAAGAACATGAAATTCTTTTAGTTTATACACACACATACCCTCTGGTGCAGGCATGGCTGTTTGGTTAAGAAGCTGCCTTTGCAACCAAGTGGTTTTGGGTTCAGTCCCACTGTGCAGCACCTTGTGTAAGTGTCTTCTATAATCACAGGCCAACCAATGCCATGTGAGTGAATTTGGTAGACAGAAACTGTGGAAGCCTATCATATATGTGTGTGTGTGTGTTTGGCCTCCCTCCATTGCTTAACAACCAGGATTGGTTTGTTTATGTTCCCATAACTTAGCAGATAATGAAGATACAATTCATAGATGTATCATAAGTGATGTTCTTCATGTACATCTGTTAGAAGTCTGTTTTAAATCTGTGTGTGTGTTCAAATATGAATTAGAAGCAATGCTAGTGTTGTAAAAATTATCAACCACATATACTCAATGTATATTCCTCGCTTTTTTGCCAAGAGATGTTAAAATCCATGGAAGTATTGGACAGGTGAGACAATCTATCTCAAATTCAGGAGCAATGGACATTGATGTTTTACCATTTTTGTGGCTTATCACATACCTGAACCGAATTGGAGACGAACTGAATCACCAATCCATGACTATATACAAATAGTGTAAAAGCCATTTGCCAGTATGCCTTAATGGTGTATACATAAGAATAAGTTCAAATATGAATTCGAAGCAGCGTTATTGTTATAAGCATTATCGACCACATATTCAATGTATGCACTTTGCTTGTTTGCTAGTAGACTGCAAATTGTCATGGTGGAGATGACTCCTTCAAAGTACCAGAGTGTTAAAACACATGAAAGTCATAGATTAGTGAATCAATTCACCCCAAGTCCCATTCAGAAGTGTTGGGCATCAAATTTCTGCCATTTTTGTGGCTTATAAGCCTCACATACCTGAATTGCCAGTCCATGACAATATATATTGTAAAAACCATTTGTTGGTATACCTTGACAATGCATACATAAGAATAAATTGAGATATGAATTAGAAGCAGTGCTAATGTAAACACTATTGAACACATTCTCTGTGTATGTGCTTTGCTTTTTTGCTAGTAGGCTGCGACTTAGCACTGTGGGGATTACCCCTTGAAAGCACTGAGTGTTAAAACACCTGAACAGTATAGACAGGTATGTGTATATATATATATGTATGTGTGTTCATATTTAAAGATGGATATGTATTAATTATGCTTAGTTGCTTTTATTGCAACGGTTCCCTATAAATGATTGAAATTATAGATCCGATTTAAAAGAAAAAAAACCTGTCTCGATCTAACTGTCAGATGTGAGATCATTAGAGCGTTAGTGATGGGTTGTAGACCCAAAGTAGTTACAGGGACACTTTTGGGTGACCGTATGACAAATCTCTGTCACTAACATTACCTTGTATTGACCTCGGAGCTGCTACATGTTTGGTTTACCTTCTATAAATATGATCAGACCACAGACCACACCTCCACTCATGGTTGAAAAAAGTTCATATTTCATAATGAGGTCAGGTCTTTCATTTCTTGCACAGGAAAAAGATGACGATCACGGTTGGATGACCTGGGGCTAAACTACTGCTACCACCACCTTCGCCTCACCTTCATTAAGAATATTTCAGTGAATCATTTTCATTATTAATATCACCAACATGATTTTCTATGTGGTTGTTGAACATGCTAGAAGTAGCAGGCAAATCACCATCAAACCACATCCTACCATTTTTAAAAGCAGGCACATCAGATAATGTAGTCCTAGGTACAGTATTGCCTTTTATCACAGTTCTGTTCAATCAGGACTAACATTCAGTTAAGCAATACCAGCAATAGCATCATTCTCTTTTAATATGTTTACCAAGGAATACAGTCATCGAATGTGAGGTATTTCACAATTGCCACAGTCTTCACAGCTATTAACACCATCATCAACCCGACTATTACTGTCTCTGTCATACAACCACAAATAGTACTAATGCACTCACCACTACCACGATATTCATCATTCCCAGATCACCAACTACCTTCCCACCTTTACACAATAAGCTTGTCTGTATCACTATTGTATACCCTGCCACTCCACCACTCCCCACAATGCACCACCCCATCTTCTTAGTATCAGCAATTAAACTCAAGCTCATATTCTTATATTTATTCCCACCCATGCTCTGCAGCCTTGATGTTTCTCTTAATCTTTTTGATACCAACCCATCTAAGACTACTCCCTGGATCTATGATACAAACTTTCTGCTATAGAGTGTTTCTAAATTAAAAACTTCCATCAAAATATCAATGTTAATTTGCATTTCAACCACCAGCTTAATAATGAGACAATTATTTTACTAAATACTTCTGCTATTTAAAAAAATTGGCTGAACCAAAGGCAGTGTTTCAACAAATATAGCAACAGAAGTTTGTTTCAACCTTGGGCTCCTATTTCTCTCAGAAGATGCATGCACACTTACCTTACAGAGCAACATAGCAACACATCAGGTGTATCAAAGTAAAAATGATCAGACCTTGTACAAAATGCAGGAAAAAAAAACTGACAGAAATAGTAGTGGATGGCAGAAATCAAAGAATACCAGTTGAGATACTTTGGATTACCTTAATGATATCACCTTACATTCATATCCTGTCATGATCAACTTTGTTTTCCATCTTTAAAGTCAATAAAGTACCAAATAGAGTACAGCCCATTACCTGGGGGCTATTTTCTATAAGTGTGAGAGAAGTGCTACATTTTCAATCCCCACAGTGCCTAGTCTTCAAAGCCCCAGCATTCTTGGCACAATTGGGAAGCCTGTCCAACTGTGATGAGATACTACTCTGCTGTGACGCCTTCCTCCATACCAGATAGTTTAATTTTAATGTGCTGTCACACCTTTATTACTTTGTGTTAACACCTGCCCTCCTAAACTGTAACACCATTGTGCAATGAAAGTCAAACACAGTTCACTCTCACTAGCATCACTGTTCCTTGCTTTGCTTGTAATGCTTATGCAGTTGAGGAATACATGACTGTTGCAGCTCCCTGTTTCTTCTCCCCGTCTTTAAAACTGATGCTCTAGGATAGAAGTAAACAAAAAAATAATAAATCTGGTTTTAATATTCCTGACTTAAGCTAAGACTTGAGCTAACACTCATGTATGAACATTACAATTTATTTTTTAAATTATAACAAATAAATGTAATCATTTTATATATCATTTAACTGCTAAATGATTTCCTGAATCATACATAAGATCTGTAATTCCTAAGATCTCACTCCCCCAACTTGCTCTATTAAAGTTGGCTTTGAGCTTAATCAAAAGTAATCATTATTTTTATCGTTATCATTGGGGGTAATGTGGCAGAATTTAGTAAGTACCAGACAAAAGGCTCACCTCTATATTTTGAGTTGAAATCTCAAGATCAGTGAGCCAATAAGTATTTGTTGCAATGCTGGGTTTGCTTTAGTCAACTCCTTTCTCACCCTACCAAATTTATCACCTTGTGGCAGTGTTAGAAAACCTCATCATCAATATGGTGAAAGGCAGAAACAGTAGCATTCCAGATTAAATGCCTTGCAATATTTATGGTATTTTACAATTTTTGAATTAAAATCCATCAGGAACAGTCAAATTTGCTTATCAAATCCCCCAGCATTTCCTCATTATCAAGGATGTTTTCATTTTTGTGATTTTTTTCATCACTCTATGGCCATTTGGTAGTAAACTGGATCAGTGTCAAGAAGTTGCAAGTTCAATCCTCGTAGTGATCAACTTTCAAATCCCTAATATCAAAATTGTGTTGAGACAATGGGGGGGGAAACCTGTTCAATTCTTGAGGGATTCTCGTCCCACTGACTGCTGTAGTCTTCCACGATGCTTTCTCTCAAAGCACAAAGACCAATGGCAGCCTGTGACACTACTTTGATAGCTGTTATTTTTAGTTTTGTTGGGTTCTCTCTCAAATCTTCCCAAGGAACAAACTTGAAGGGCTTAGCTACCAACGTTTTGGCTATGGAACAGACTGTGGAGGTACACATTACCACAACCAGTAACTCAAATACTCCATGGATTTGGTTTATTCACATGCCAGATGAAATTAAAAAATACCAAGTTAAATCTATTGCGCTTTCTTCCAAAAACATGTGGTTTATTCTAATGATAGAAAAATGCTTGTTTTGTCTATCATCTGCTCAACATCCCACCTTCTTCTACTGTAATTTCACCTTCATCTACTCAAACTGTCCTGAGTTTATTTGGATTTTTTTTCTTTTTTGCTGAAAGAAAGCTATTTTGGTTGGAATATTTTAACAATTTTCTTTTCTCCCTCACTTGCTGTCATGTCTTCACTATGTGAAAACCAGTCTGAATCAGCCAACATCATGTCTTAATAATTTAAAAAACCTCCACTAAGACCCTACCTTATCACACTTAAAAATTAAAAAAAAAATTTAAATAAATAAATAAAAGTTTTCTCTATTTCCCTAGACACACAAATCTCCCCAGTCCAAACATGAATTTTTCCCTCCCCCTCCCTCCATTTTTCAATGTGTTGAAAAGAAAATTTAAAGTTGCTGAAATAATAAATGAAATAAATAAAAATATATCTTCTTTTACTTATATATGTATATATATATATATTTTTTTTTTGTGTGTGGTTTGTCTCACTCTTCAATATAGTGAAATAACAGAGTGAGTTAAATAATTAATTAACGACAGTTATCCCACCTAGTAATGTTAGCAGGAATCAGATTAGAGAAGCAAAAGAAAGATCATGTGTTGTATTATGAGGTTAGAGATTAACTAATATTTTGTTAACAGGATCTTTTGCCAGAAGTGGTGTTACTTAGCCTGATTCAGCTCTGATCAAGATTTAACCTTTTAGTGTTTAAACTGGCCAAATCCGGCCCAATATATTCTACATGTTTTATATTTAAACTGGCGATGACTAGTCTCTCACACCTAACCTACAATACCATTCTAAAAATAAGTAATCACATCATTGAAACCTCGAAGCTGTAAGATGATCCAGGATTAATTCAAAACAATTTGAGTGAAAAAGTATTACATTTAACAGAGTAATCTGAACACTAAAGGGTTAAGATCAAAAATATCATCCTACCTTTTTTTTTTCTGCCTAGAAGCAGTCAATCAGGATCACTTTAACATGCTTCTGTTCTAAGACTGCAGGGTGTGATTTGAAGGAGATTTGAACAGTATTTCTAGCAGGTTAAACAATCATCAAGAAGCTCCTTGCTGGCACATTTTAACAGAATAGAATGGTATTGTACTACAGACCTAAATCTTGGTATGAAATCTTTTGGAAACATCACATTTTATTGTTATCATTAGCATGCTGGACGAAATAATTGGCAGTATTTTGCCCGTCACTATGTTCTGAGTTCAAATTCTGCCAAGGCTGACTTTGCCTTTCATCCTTTTGGGGTTGATAAATTAAGTACCAGTGAAATTCTGGAGTTGATGTAATTGACTAATCCCTTCCCCCAAAACTTCAGGCCTTGTGCCTAGAATAAAAAGGATTATTATTATTATTATTATTATTTAAGGCAGTGAGCTGGCAGAATAGTTAGCATGCTGGATCGGTATTTCGCCTGTTGCTACATTCTGAGTTCAAACTCTGCAGAGGTCGACTTTGTTTTTTATTCTTTTGGGGTCGATAAATTAAGTACCAGTGAAACACTGGGGTCGATGTAATCAACTAGTCTCCTCTTCCTAAATTTCAGGCCTTGTGCCTATAGTAGAAAGGATTATTATTATTATCATTTAAGGTAGTGAACTGGCAGAATCACTAGCATACTGGGCAAAATGCTTAGTGATACTTTGTCTGCCGCTATGTTCCGAGTTCAAATTATGCATAGGTTGACATTGCTTTTCATCTTTTCAGGGTTGATGAATTAAGTACCAGTTGAGTACAGGGGTTGGTGTAAACCCTATCACTGCCCCCCCCCCCACAAAATTTCAGGCCTTGTGTCTACAGTAGAAGGCTTATTATTATTATTATTGCAGCAATATGGCAGTATCATTAGCATGCCAGGCAGAATGCTTAGTGGTATTTCATCCATCTTACATTTTGAGTTTGAATTCTGCCAAGGTCAACTTTGCCTTTCATCCTTTCAAGGTCGATAAGTTAAGTACCAGTAGAGCACTGGGGTGGTGGGGATCAATGTAATTGGCTTAATCTATCTGTTGAAACTGCTGGTCTTGAGACAAATATAAATATATTATATTCTTTTCTATACTAGATGCAAGGCCCGAAATTTTTGGGAAGGGGGCCAGTCGATTAGATCAACTCCAGTACGCAACTGGTACTTAATTTATCGACCCCCGAAAGGATGAAAGGCAAAGCCGACCTCAGCAGAATTTGATCTCAGAACATAAAGACAGACGAAAATATATCATTGTTATTATTATTAAGGTGGCAAGCTAGGAGAATTGTTAGAACGATGGAAAAAATTCCCAAGGGCATGTCTTCTTGCTTTACATTCTTGAGTTCAAATGTTGCCTGAGGTTGTCTGCTTGTTTCAGAGTTGATAAAGTGAGAACCAGTTTGATGCAAACAAGTAGCTCTAACCAACAAAATTTATGGCATTATGCCTATACAGTAATCCCTCACCATGTCACAGTTCACTTATTGTGGTTTATTATTTAAGCTTATGTCAATTCCTCTGTGGTGTTGTTTTGCAGCCTCATCTGGCCTGTGCTGGTGGCACGTAAAAAGCACCCACTACGCTCACGGAGTGGTTGGCGTTAGGAAGGGCATCCAGCTGTAGAAACACTGCCTGATCAGACTGGAGCCTGGTGCAGCCTCCTGGCTTCCCAGACCCCAGTTGAACCGTCCAACCCATGCTAGCATGGAAAATGGACGTTAAACGATGATGATGATGAATATGCACCCAACACCAGAGCTGAAGACACCTCCAAAAGTGGGGGCCCCACCACGTCAAAACGGTAGAGTAGGGGCCGAAACCGGACGTGGTTCCTCCTGATTATGTCTTGAGCTAACTGGATCCTATAAAGGAGCTGTTGTGGTAGCAGACCAAGAAACATGGTTGAAATTCCCCTAGCTATATACAAATTATAAAAATAATAAAATAAGTATACAGTATAATAATGTTTCTACTTCATGGATTTTCGCGTATCACAGGGCGGGGGGTGGAACATAACACCTGTGATAGTTGAGAGATTACTGTAGCAGAAATGATTGTTATTTTGAAGATAGTGAGCAGGTAGAATCATTACTGCATCAGACAAAATGTGGCATTTCTTCTGACTTTTTATGCATTGAATTCAAAATCCTTCCAGAATCAAAAGAATCAAGTCAAATACTGAGATCAATTTAATCCGCTAATCCTCACCTTCAAAATTTTGGACCCCATGTCTGTTCCAAAACAATTGAGGACTGGCAGAATTATTAGAGCACCAGAAAAAAAACATCCAAGTAACATTTCTTCTGGCTCTCTGCATCTTAAGTTCAAATCCTACTCAGATCAGTTTTGTCTTTCATCCTTCTGGAGTCGATAAAATAAAGTACTATTTTTACTCTTTTACTTGTTTCAGTCATTTGACTGCGGCCATGCTGGAGCACCGCCTTTAATCGAGAAACTCGACCCCGGGACTTATTCTTTTGTAAGCCCAGTACTTATTCTATCGGTCTCGTTTGCCGAACCGCTAGGTAACGGGGACATAAACACACCAGCATCGGTTGTCAAGCAATGCTAGGGGGACAAACACAGACACACAAACACATACACACACACACACACACACATATATATACATATGACGGGCTTCTTTCAGTTTCCGTCTACCAAATCCACTCACAAGGCATTGGTTGGCCCGGGGCTATAGCAGAAGACACTTGCCCAAGATGCCACGCAGTGGGACTGAACCCGGAACCATGTGGTTGGTTAGCAAGCTACTTACCACACAGCCACTCCTTAATATATTTGATAAGACACTCCCCAACACATCTCAGGCCTTGTGCCTATGTTATGGTGGCAGAGTGCAATATATTAACAAAATAGGTAGGGTGGAATTTAATTATAACTGTATATGGACCAAGTTCAACTTTGCTTTTTATCCTTTCAGAGGTCAGTAAAATAAAATATGAGTCATGTATTGGGTTTGGTATCATTAAATGTTTCCTCCCACTAAAATGTGGGGCCCTGTGCTTATGTTGTAAGAAACTTCTTTTTGTTAGAAGACCAGCAACTTTAAGAGGAGGGGCAAAACGATTACATGAACCTCAATTCTTGACTATTATTTAATCAACCCTAAAGAATGAAAGGAAAAGTCAACCTAAGTATAATTTGAACTCAGACTCTATGTTAGAAGAAATGGTACTAAAAACACATCATTTTGTCTGATACCATCACAATTCTGCCAGCTCACCATCTTATGTTAAAAACTAATATGATGGCAAGATGACAGAATTGTTAGCAAACTGAGCAAAATACTTTGAGATACTTTCTGTTTTTACATTCTGAGTTCAAATTCTGCCAGGGTCAACTTTGCCTTTTGTCCTTTTAGGAGTCAATAAAATAAGTACCAGTCAAGCAGTGATATCAATACAACTGACTTACCCAACTCCCAGAAATTGCTGGCCTGGTGCCAAAATTTGAAACCAATATTATAAGGTCAGTGAAGTAGATTTCTTTGTCTTTTTAGATCTTCTCAAATAGGAACAAAGGATGATTCAACACCATTCAGATCAGTTCTTTCCTCATCTTAGATGCATTTCTCTCAGTTCACCTAACTGTATGCATTCCTATTCTGTTATATTGTCTGATTTCAGATAGTTCTGGGGTTGATTTTATCTGTAGTACCTTTGTTTTACCTATAACACCAACCACAAGGCATAACTGAAGAATTGGCCCCTTTTATCCACACCAACTATAGAATTTACAGAACAGAACTCCACCATACTATCTCTTCCTCGACTGCCACAAGATTGAGAAGATGGAGAAATTTTTCCCTAAGGAAGATAACAGGATGCCCTATGCAATGAACTTAGCAGACAGTTGGAGCCTTCCTATACAAAGATAACTTTTTGATGTAGGAATTTTTGTGATCATGCAAAGCAGCAAGAAATAGTAGCCAGATTCCCTTAAATCACAGTCTATTATCTTCAAAAACGATAATGTGGTCTTACATACAAGGAGTAGGATGGTTATGGGTCTTCTCAGTCAGGGATGATCTGGGACTAAACAACATCCTTGATCAGGTCTGCTTGCTGGATGACAGCACTGTGAAGTCTATGGTATTTACTTTAATGTGACATGACTTGGGTGTCTTGTAAGGTCAGAGATTTTTCTCTGAAATAAAAGAAAAATATGGTGTTCAACAGGTCTATATTGTGACTTAGAAATAATCCTTTATAGAATAAGCAAAGGAAAAAGTTCCAACTGCAAGACTAGACCCCTCAATTAAGAGGGTGGGGAGTAATGAGGGAGACAGCTTTATGCTAGATAATGAAAGATTAAACTACAGATAGAGGGTTTTATGTGAACACACACACATTAGATATATATATATATAAACTGAAAAATGATATCTGAATTTGAAACCAGGTCTTGGTTTCAATCAACCAGCACTCATTAATTTCATCAGTAAGTTAAATTTGACCAAGAGCAAAAAATAAAATTGAACTTGTAATTGTAAGCTTAGCAACTTAACAACTCAGCCCTCCACTTCTCTGGAAATTAGAACATCTGCAAATAGTACAAGACTGGATACAAAAATATGTTTGACAAAAGTAAAAAAAGGAAGTCAATGGTACATGGAGATAAATTTCAAAAACAAAAGAAAAAGAAAAAAACAAATAGAAAAAATTAAATTTTTATTTTTATTTTGAAAATAATTTTTTTCTAAGGAAAAATATAAAACGTTTCGAGAAGTCTTTGCTGTTGCCATCAGAGGCCCCCCAACTTTTTGTTCATGTCACTATCGTTGTTGATACAATCTATTTGATGAGAATCAGATCTTTGTTAAAATGAGGTTTGTAGTTGAACAATCTGGAATAACGCTGAAGAAGAGTCTTCCAGTAACACGTGATGTCTTTCATTCGCAGATGGTTCCAGATATGTTTACGGCCCCTATAACAGAAGAGAAGACACTATAATGCTATCCAAAATGATGCTATGTTTAAAACGGGTTTATATAATATAGCAGGGACATGCTTGCAGTGAGGCTAACACCAGAAGGTAGGGAGAAACAAAACAAAAATGACGATATTGAAGATACAGATTATATTTCTGCTATAAAAGGTGGCGAGCTGGCAGAAACGTTAGCACGCCGGGCGAAATGTGTAGCTGTATTTCGTCTGCCGTTACGTTCTGGGTTCAAATTCTGCCAAGGTTGACTTTACCTTTCATCCTTTCAGGGTCGATAAATTAAGAACCAGTTAGGCACTTAATCCATTTGTCTGTCCTTGTTTGTCCTATCTGTGTTTAGCCCCTTGTTGGTAGTAAAGAAATATATATTTCTGCTATAAATATTTTTTAAGGCACATTAATATAGACACATCTGAGACATTCTTCAAATTAGATGGGTGAATAAGAATAAAAAAAAAAGAGTTATGGCATAAAGAGTGGTTGAGACAGAAGCTAGTGGAAGAACAAATCCTGAAGTTCAAGTGAGGATAGACAGGCCACACCTGACCATTTTGTTAGCATATCTATATTCAAATATACTGCTTTTGTTTCAATTAAGACAATGAAGACTTTATTAAAATGATTTTGTCATTATTACAGTGCAAGTGTGCCTGTGTGGTAAGAAGTTTGCTTCCCAGCCACATGGTTCTGGGTTCAGTTCTACTGTGTGGCACTTTGGGCAAACGAAAGCCTTGTGAGTGGACTTGGAAGACGGAAACTGAAAGAAACCCGTCATGTGTGTGTGTGTGTATGTGTCCCACTACCACTTGACAACCAGTGATAGTGTGTTTACATCCTTGTAACTTAGATGTTCAGCAAAAGAGACCGATAGAATAAGTACAAGGCTTTGAATAAAAAAGGCCAGGGGGTGGATTTGTTCAACTAAAATGCTTCAAGACAGTGACCCAGCATGGTTGCAGACAAATAACTGGAACAAGTAAAAGATGAAAGACTAAGCTGGTGTTTGTAACATAAATTAACAAGAAAATTTGATGGAAAGTTTCAATTCAGATCACTTCAAAACAGGGAGCTTGTATCATAGAACTAAGGTGAGTCTCAGGTGGGTTGATGTCAGAAAGATTAAGGAAACTAACATCCTGCATTGCACATCAGAATGACCTTTTGTCTTGAGTTCAAACAATTCTGCCAGCTTTATTATATTACTAGCTGAAAAGCCGTACTCTGTGCAGACCTTTAAGCTAGCTCCTGTGGAGGGCTAATTGCACCTGCAGCCCAAAACTAAAGAGAGCTAAATAGCATGCCTATAATACGACTATGATGAATATATGCCCTGGTGGTGTTTGATCAGAGGTTAAGAACAGGTGAGAATTAATTCTGTAATGCAATCATTCTATTGCTCCAGTCCCCACTTGAATTCCATATTTAGAAACGTTTTCGCAGAATAAATGTTTTTGTATTATAGTTCAATTGAAAATATATTGGTATACGTATTTTTAAGGTGAGTTTGACATATATAATATATAATATGAGCATGGCCACAGCTCGTGAGCTCAAACTAGATTAAATAAAAAAATAAAAATAAAACCAGATAAAATAAATAAAATTTTAAAAATTAAAAAACTGGCCCTTGTGCTGGTGGCACGTAAAAGCACCCACTACACTCTTGGAGTGGTTGGCATTAGGAAGGGCATCCAGCTGTAGAAACTCTGCCAGATCAGATTGGAGCCTGGTGCAGCCTTCTGGCTCACCAGTCCTCAGTCAAACCGTCCAACCCATGCTAGCATGAAAAGCAGACGTTAAACGATGATGATGATGTCAGTACAGTTACAGAGCATACATAACATGGTGACTGAAAACGTCTGCTTTAGCTGTTTTAGCTATATTCTTAAATTTACAGTGAAAAAAGACAAGATTTTGTGATTGTTATATATTTTCTCAAGGATGTGTAATCAAAAATACTTCCAATCTTTAATTAAAATCAATTCAATGGGTTGGGAACTTATCTTTTATTCTAATAATGTGGGGTTTTTTTAGGAAAAAGGTCAGTTTGGGAAAATCTATTGGAATGCATATTTAATGGCCCCAAAACTCCAGTTTATAAAATAAACTTTGAAAAATATAATAAAAGGCAAAGTTGACAAAAGAATTGAGATAGGGGGGGTGAGGTAAAGGGAATACACTAAAAATAGCTAAAGGTAGGGGACTGAGGCAGAGCAAAAAAACAACAATCAAACCAAAGTCAAGAAGAGTGGAGAAAAGCACTCAATGGCCTGTGCTCTGCAGGGAGGAAAGGGCTTAAATAAGAAAGTAATATGGACACATGATGTGACCAGATGATGAGTGCTCAAGTCAAAGAATGTCTAATGCCAGTGACCAGAGGCTACAGAAGAAAAAATGTTTGTGAAGCAGCCTTACAAATGGGGATGGCAACTAGCAGATTATTGACAATGTATTATACAGCAGAGATAAAGGTGTTAAAAAAAATGGTAAATGTTGGAGAGGGGTATCATGTCTACGGACATATGTAGGGTTTCCTAGTTTGGAAGATTAGGGACAACAAATTGAGGTTAGTGTTGTTAATACACTTTGTAGGTCATTGGTTTAAGATGGAGGGAAGATGAAAGGAGAGAAAGAAGGGAGAGTGTGTGTGTTATGTGTGCAGTATATGTGTATGTGAGCAGCATGTTTGTATGTGTGCATTGCATGTTTGTATGTGTGCATTGCATGTTTGTGTGTATGTGCACTGCACATGTGTGCATGTGTATGTGTGCATGCTACATGTGTTGTGCTGCATGTGCATGCTATGTGTGTTGTGCTGCATGTGCATGCTAAGTGTGTTGTGCTGCATGTGTAGGCTATGTGTCTTTGTTTTCTCTCTACTTACCTATCAGCAATCTTTTTCACTATGTCATCATTTTCCTGAGCAAACTCCAAAAGCTCTCTGTAACAGTGCAATGAACAAAAGAAACAGTTTAAAACCTTGCAATTATACTGGTTCAGTTCTTGTCGGGTCATTAGAAATATTCCTTACGAATGGTCATTCCAATTAAGGAAATAACCTTACTCTCACATTCTCTCGTCATCATCTGATCACCCAGTTCCTGAGTCTTAAATCCTACCATAAGTACATAGGTAACTCTCCTTACTTTAGATTGCTTGACTAGTTGTCACACAATGCTGGTCACAATGCAATTTGCATCATTTTAGCCTTCAAATGATGCCACCCTGCTGGCTAGATGAGCAGGCCAACATCTTCCCCAATCGAAAGGTAGGCTGGGCAGGAACAAATTGAAATGAAGTGTTTTGCTCAAGAGATCAACATGCCGCCCAATCTGGGAATCAAACCCATGATCTAGTAACCATGAGTGCAACAGCCTAACCGCTAGGCTACTAACATACAATGCTTAAATCAGGCTAATCATTCAACAATTTAGTCTTCAAAATATGCTAATTTTTCACACCTACTCTTGAATAATATTGTACAACTACTTTGGGATCCTCTCACCACTATTTTGCTAAATACAGTGAAGTATATCATTCGATGAAGAGGTTTAATAAGATTGAAAAGTACCCAGAGTTATTTCCCATACTTGATAGAATTATTAAAATAACATACATTGATCTAATAGTGTATCTTCCTCACTAGAAAATTGTTTTTTAAACTCATGACATTAAATATGGTCACACTGCATACTGTTTAACCTTTAGCATTCAGATTACTCTGTCAAATGTAGTGCTTTGTTTTGAATTAATCATGCATTATCATGTAATTTTGAGATTTTGATGATGTGACTGTTTACATTATAGGGTAGTTGTGACAGGCAGATATGCCTAGTTTGAACATAAAACTGGTAGAATATTTTGGCTGGATGTGGTAAGTTTAAATGCTAAAGAGTTAATTACAAGGAAATCATCTCATCTTATTTAAATATCCTTGAAACTATGTCAAATATACAAAATAAAATATGTTCTTAAATTATGAAAAATGTGCAGGAGTGGCTGTGTGGTAAGTAGCTTGCTTCCCAACCACATGGTTCCGAGTTCATTCCCACTGCGTGACACCTTGGGCAAGTGTCTTCTACTATAGCCTTGGGCCAACCAAAGCCTTGTGAGTGGATTTGGTAGACGGAAACTGAAAGAAGCCTGTCGTATATATGTATGTGAGTGTGTCTGTGTTTATCCCCCCGCCCAATGTCGCTTGACATCCAATAGTGGTGTGTTTACGTCCCTATAACTTAGCGGTTCGGCAAAAGAGACGAATAGAATAAGTACTAAGCTTCCAAAGAATAAGTCCTGGGGTCGATTTGCTCGACTAAAGGCGGTGCTCCAGCATGGCCACAGTCAAATGACTGAAACAAGTAAAAGAAAGTAAAGAGTACTTCTAGTGGTGCATACAGTGATTGTGTGGTGGTTAAAATGTTTTAACAGACAAAACATCAGACCTACCTGACATTGGACATATCATTTGGAACTGGTATATAGTGAACCCAGGGTTTGAGAGAAGGGTAAAAGAACTCCAGCCAATCACTGCCAACATGGAAGACTAAAGAGTCGCAGATGAAAAGGTGCTTTAAGCGAAAACTGGCAGCCACACCTCGGAAGTTGAATAAATATCTGTTGGAATTAGAAAAAAATATAAATTTACCTTCAGTGCAAGCATGAGTGAGTGGTTAAGAATCTAGCTATGCATATGGGGTTTTGAGTTCAACCTTACTGAGCAGCAAACTTTGTCAAATGTACTCTACAATAGTTCCAGAACAACCAATGTCTTCAAAGTGTGATAGCATGTGTGTTTGTGCCACACACCAATCATCAATCTGTGTCGATTCGTTTAACCTTTACCTTTCTATATTCCTTTTAACATGTACTGCCTTTGTTTTAACTCATTTTTAAAATAATGAAGAATTTAGTAAAACTTCCTCATAATTAAGCTAGGGTCTGGAACAATTTAGCATAAAACTTTGATGGAAGATTATAATTTAAAAAAAAAAAAATTTTTTTTCTCAAGCCATGCCAGGCTCATAAGGGCTGGTTTCCCGGTTTCAGTGGCGTAGAAATTCCCCACCTGGACGGGACGCCTATACGTCGCAGGATTACTCATTTTTGCCAGCTGAGTGGACTGGAGCAACGTGAAATGAAGTGTTTTGCTCAAGAACACAACACATCGCCCAGTCCAGGAATCGAAACCATAACCATTCGATTATGAGTTCAACAACCCTAACCACTAAGCCATGCGCCTCCACAAGATTATAATTTAAACCACTTTAAAACAGTTAGTATATGTTATACAACCTGGGGTTGTCTCAGGTGGGTTGATATCAAAAGGGTAACTTATCAGAATGAGGATTAGACTTAAAATAAGTAATCAGGGTTGATTTCAATGATTATATCCTTCACAGTGGTGCCCCAGTAATGGCTGCAATCCAAGACTGAAACTAATAAAAAAAATTCCACAATGATCTACATATTGGTACTCTTGTCTCTTTACTTGAAATACTGTGTAGTGGCACCACCTAATTACAAAATCTCATTCCATTGTTTTCATTATTATGTCTTTCTGAAAGGCAATGATCTGGCAGAATTGTTAACAATTTCATGCTAGCAATATCTTAACACTTTGGCACTTACAACCATTTTATCTTTGAAGGCAGTGAGCTGGCAGAAACGTTAAGGTGACGGGCGAAATGCTTAGCGGTATTTCATCTGCCATTACGTTCTAAGTTCAAATTCTGCCGAGGTCGACTTTGCCTTTCATCCTTTCAGGGTCGATAAATTAAGTACCAGTTACGCACTGGGGTCGATGTAATCGACTTAATCCCTTTGTCTATCGTTGTTTATCCCCTCTATGTTTAGCCCCTTGTGGGCAGTAAAGAAATAAGAATTGTTAGCATTCTGGCCAAAATGCTTAGTAGTATTCCATTCAGAGTTCTGAGTTCAAATTCTGCCAAGTTCAGCTTTGCCTTTCATCCTTTCAGGATCAATGAAATAAATACCAGTTGAACACTGGGGTCAATGTGAATTTCAGGCCTTTTGTCTTTCTGATAGTTATTGCAGAATTTACTTTCGCCTTTTCCTGCATTCTAGTTTGCAACGTAACCAAGAAACATAAAAAACAATTTCATGCTAACAATATCGTAACACTTTGTCACTTACAAACCATTTTATCTTTGAGTTCCAACTTTAATTAAAAGAAGGACAGAGTGGAATTAATAGATAATATAGCTCGGAATAACACAGTTATTCAGTTACATGACAGTGCTAATAATAAAATACATCAGAAAGGACTACAACACTCTTAGAAGGGCAAACTCCTATGATTGGTATGATAACAACCTGTGGACCCAGAAATCAATATAAAAAAAAGAGGGTTTCAGGGAAGTCATTTTACTGGTTCAACTGATTTAACATACCTTCTTCACTAAGTATTATATATGTTAGTTAATCATATGAGGGCTTATTATTAATTATTAATTTTATCCTTAGTGTCTTCCATACCTTAATGCTTTTGAAAATTGACTTTCTGAATTTTGAAATATGTTGACATATAATTATAAACATGGAATTCTTTTAACCTGACAAGCAAGCTTAATATCTGCATTGATTTAAAAACTGTGTGTATATTATATACTAGCAGTATCGCCCGGCGTTGCTCAGGTTTGTAAGGGAAATAACTATAAAGCATTTTTAGAGAGTTATAGCTAAAAAATAGCAAAAAAATGGAAAAAAATGATGGTAAATTTTTTTTGAGATTAAAAAAAGGTGGAGTTGCGTCCCCTAGACAGTTTGTGGTTCCTGTTTCTGATTCTCGACCCCATGTCGAATTTATTGATTTTTTTCAGAACTGGGGAAACTTTTCAAAATTTTCGCTGCGTTAGTTTTGAATTATGACATTGGGCTATGTGTGTGTCAAGTTTCATCAGAATCGGTTGAAAGCCGTGGTCAGGGTGAGGGTACAAGCAAACAGACACACAGAAACACGCACAGACAAACTGCTGTTTATATAGAGAGAGATATATATATAAATTTTTACTAGTTTTATTTTGTCTTTTTGTCTTCTCTCCTTGTGCTATATGAACACTTAAGGTGATTTTAGAGTCAGTTTCCTGGCTGCTATTTTCAGCATGGCAGTATCTCGTAGATACCCTAAGTTATAATTTTAATAACAATTATTACCTTTGAAGGTTTTTATTTCCATGCTGGCCACTTGATATGATCGTTATTTAATTTAAATTAATGATCTTACCTATATATATATATATATATTAGTACAGGGATTAATTTATTTTATATTTTATAATATATAAAAAAATTATTTCATACATGTTTATTAAGCTGCAAAACAATTGTTAAATACAAATATCCATTGGTAAAATAAATTTTATCATAGTATATTTCTCTCTTTATTTATAATTTTATAGACTCCTTGAGTTTTTCTTTTGTATCGTACTATATATGCTAAAGTGTTTTGTAGAATGATATATGAAAGAGCTTTTTCCACGAGTACCACCAGATTATTTGAATCCAGATATAAACTACAGCAAAAAACATGACTGTATAATATTTGGAAAAGAAATTATTTTAATGTTTGCTGTCATCATCATCATTTTAACTTTCACTTTTCTGTGCTTCAAAGGCCAGAAGTTTGTTGATGCAGATTTGTTCTTCCTGTCATCAATCCACAACTGCTTTCATGAAGATTACAAATAAACGGCATTGCTTAGATAAATGGTAACCATTTCAGGAAACAAATATCAAGTAGAGAAGACACAAACACAGACTTACATATATCTTTCTCTTTTATATATATATTATATATAAAACCACTATTAGGCAAATCAAACAGTGAAAATCATAAGCCAATACATAGAAATAAAATTAATTAAAAAATATATAAAAAATATAAAATTCCAAACTAAAATATTTAAATTAAAGTTAAAATTTAAAAAATTATTTAAATTAATAATTTAAACTTATAAATTTTAAATATATATATATATTTTATTATTATTATTTTATTTATTTATTTATTTTATTATTATTTTTTTTTATTTTTTTTTATTTATTTATTTTTTATTATTATTATTATTTATTTATTTATTTTTTATCTATTTATTATTTTTTATTTATTTATTTTATTTATATATTTTTTTTTATTATATAACTATCAAAAAGTATTAAAAGTTTAATATAAGATAAAGAGTATATATATTTTCACTTTAATGTCCACTTTCCCATGCTTGCATAGGTCAAATGGAATTCATTAAGGTAGACTTTTTTTTGCCAACTATTATTTACTTTCAAGTAAGGTAAAATTTCTCTATAACCTGACGTGTTTACAGGGAAGATTGGAAATGAATGACGCCCCCCCCCCCCCACTTAACATTAATTTACAACTATTAAGTATGTCAAAATAAGGAAACACAAACAACAGAGTTCTGCACAGTTTCTGTGAACCAAATTCATTTAAGTTATTGATTAGCCTGAAGCTAGAGTCAAAGACACTTGCCCAAGATGCCACACAGTGGGACTGAACCTGTAAACACTGGGTTGCAAAATGAACTTAACTATACAGACATGCTTGTGATAATTCAATTAACTGTTGATTCATCAATTTGCTCTTTCTGTTTTTCTTTTTGTCAAACAGTTATTTGAAATATATTCTCTTTTGTTCAGCTGTGAACATACCAACCCTGCCAATTTTAAAAAGCCATAATTCACATTAACTTGTAAGGCAAGTGCAACAGGTAAAAAAAACCCCCAAAAAAAGCTGCAATATGATCCATTAATTTCTTAAACACCCATACAGCACTAAATGATCTCTGAATGTGCTTAGTCACTTGAAATGAAAGAAGGTTATAGCGTATAAACAAAGGCATTACGATACAAACTTGTATTTACAGTGGTCCTCCAGTTTCACTTCCTCAGCTGGCTTTTTGCCTAAAGTGTCCTGCAATCAGACAATATTCCTGCTTAAACATTTATATTGTATTTCCATGTGATATGATTAAAGCATAAATTAATTGAAACTTTATAATTAAATCTGAAGACAAACATTTAGATATAATTTTTCATTCTGGCTTGTAAATTACATCATTATGAAGTGAGCTACTATCACATTTATAACTTACCTAGTCAGTTAGAGACCAGTATAGTATATATGTTTATACACACAAACAAACAAGAGAGCAGGCATCATCATCATTTAATGTTCACTTTTCTCTGTAACAAGGGTCAGACATAATTTGTCAAAGCAGATTTTCTACTACCAGAAGCCCTTCGTGTCACCAACATGATTGTTTCCAAACATGATTGTAAAGTAACTTATGTTGCATTTAGCTGGGAGGTTGAACAGAAATTCATTATTAGTGATGGAAGCAATATTACTTCAAAAGAAAAACTAATACTGCTTCCATCACTAATAATAATTCTTTCTACTAAAAGTATAAGGCCTGAAATTTTGGGGGAGGGGTCTGGTCGATTACATTGATTCCAGTGTTTCACAGGTACTTACTTCATCGACCCCAAAAACATGACAGGCAAAGTTGAGCTTGGCGGAATTTGAACTCAGAACGTAAGGACAGACGAAATGCTGCTAAGCATTTTGTCTGGTAGGCTAACGATTCTGCCAGCTTGCTGTCTTTCAGTCACTAATAATAATCCTTCCTTACTAAAGGCACAAGGCCTGAAATTTGGTGGGAGGGGACTAGTCAGTTACATCGACCCCAGTGTTTCACTGGTACTTACAATGAAAAGAAAAATTCATTTAGCTCCATCCTTATCCAACAAAGTAAATATTTGTGACATTCTCTAAAGATCATTTAGAAAGAAGTAATTATTGTTTGAATAATAAACATTTGGTTTATTTGATTAAATGTCACCTATGTGACACCAAGCACCCCTCCACACACACACACACACACCCACAGTAATTACACCATACCTCCATGGATTTCCAAGCCTGGTTCTTTGTATATTCAGCATCCACTAAATTTGGAGACTTTCGAGATAGCAAAATCAATGGATCTCTTTCAGAACTGGTACGAGACCCACGGAAGAAACCTTTGCTGATTTTCTTGTCCCAAGGTACTTCAGCAGCCTTTCTAGAAAAAGATATAAAGTTGGGTGACGGAAAAATATGTGCATGTGTAAAAAGAACATGTTTTAAATACAGAAGCAAGAGGGGTGGGAGCATAAATTTTAATAACCAACAAGCAAGATTTTAATAATTTCAGATTTAGGAACAGTTTCATGGGTAAGGTTTAGTCCATTATATCAACTCCAGTCCTTGACTGGCAATTTATTTCATCAAACCATGAAGAATGTAAAACAAGTTCCCTTCAACAAGATTTGAACTGAGAATGTAAACTGCCAAAACAAATACTACAAAGCATTTTCCCCTGATTTTCTAATGATTCTGTAGTAATTCACACTCTGACGGACATTTTAATAATAAACAGAGACTTTTTATAAATTAGGATGAAAGTGTGTAACCTTAGTAGAAACTCATGGTAACTTTGAAATATTTGGTGTTCTAGTTAGAGACGATTATGTTGTTGCTGTTTAAACTCCATGTGATCACAGACCTATGATCAAAGGCATTCCAGCTGTGACCATCTCGTCTTTCAAACATGTCTGGCAACTGACTTGGTAAACACCCACAAAATTATTAACCATCGTGTCAACAACCACCTTGATCACCTTTTGAGCTCCATGTGTCTAACACACATGGTCATGCCTATAAAATCAGAAAACAGCAGAGCTCCCATGATTTTTGGAAACATTTCTTCACACTCAGAGTTGCTGAAGCATGGAACAAACTAACTGCATCAGTTGTTAGTTGCCAAGACATTGCAGCCTTTAAAACTTCCATGCTTCTTGAAATTCGCCAACACTTCACTTGACATCCCCACTCCATATGCATGCACACATGTATATCATGACTCATATACTGTTCACTTTCTTGACTTTTGTACATAATTCTATGCACTGTATATGCACCTTTGATGAGTTGTAGTGCACCTAAGCACAATACACAATAATTTCATCATTATTTTTATTTATCTCAGACTACATTACTCATCATGTTCTTGCTTTCTTTTTAAAAATGACAGGACTGTGAGTTGAGAAAATTTTGGCTGCTATTTCTAGCATGTTAAGTACAGACTATACATACAGGCTCATTCATTGGCTTGTGATAAACAGATTGTTGTTTAGCCCAACGTCAGCCTTAATTAAGTAGACCTAATTAAAGGCATTCCAATCTGTATTTTCCCCAATGTGAAAGAAACCAAAGGTGATATTATCCAATGTATCATTTTCTAAGCAAGTGTGGTCTCTTTACTGTTAAGAGGTACAAGGCAACCTCACTGGAGGTGGTGCTATAATATGCACCCAGTAAACTCAGTAAAGTGATTTAGCAAATGAGTAAAGACAAAGCAAGTTCATGGGTCACTTTAGTTTTGTCAAGGACAAGACAAACTCATTAGTGTTGGTGTCATGATAAAATGCATTCAGTACTCTTAGTATTGGTAAAGGGGTTGGTGTTTTGAAGGGCATCCAGCTACAGAAACCAAGCAAAAATGAACCATATAAGCAAGATGTGGTCCTTTGACTCACCTAAGAAAACAGCAACTCCTCAAAAAAGAGACTACAACTATGACAAGCCATCCAACACAAGTCAACGTGGAAAGCAGACACAAATTAATGGTGATGATAAGACAGCGTGATTTTGAAGGAGATCAGCTGTTGTTTCTAGCAGATCTAGCAACCACAAACAGGCTTTCTTGTTGGCTTTGTCACTTACAGGACATCATATTTTGCTACAGATGGTCACAGTTTGGGAAGGAAAGACTGGAAATAATGTAATATAGATTTGATGAGAACAGGACAGGTGGTTGTTTTAAAACCATTGTGTAACACTGAAAATCAATACATTGGTAAATAAAAACTTGACAATCAGGTAAACAGATTTCTGTAATTTTGCACCCGAGAATGTTAGCACGTATCCACCCAACTGTACAGCAGTACTCTACTGAGGAACACATTTTTGCATTATAGAGTGTAGTAGCAGATTAGGGCTGAAGTATTTTCTAGTATTAAAGACAAAGCCCAGCTACTGGCATTCAGCTTTGGCTAGAACATAAGAGACAGTCTGACTAGCTTGTCAGGACTACGAGAGGCTACCTTCAAGATCTGTTTATGGATGCAGGACAAGTGTGGCAAGGTGCCTAAGTTGTATGTGCATGCTATGTACAAGTGTGTGTTTGTGTTTAAGAGACTAAGGGAGGAATGAAGGCTGGCATGATATACATAACTACCTACACAGTGTTGTTAGGTCACAATGAGCCAGTTATTCATGTAGAAACAATCTGAGAGATGTAACCAAGTCCAGAGGGTGGAGATGGGTAATTTGAGAGATACAACTAGGCCCAGAGTGGAGGGGTGCTATGTGAGAGATACGACCAAGTCAGAGTGTGTGTAGGGGGGGGGTTGAAGGATAAAGCCAAGTTCAGAGTTTGATAATGTGAGAAATACAACCAAGTCCTGAATGTGGCTGAGAGAGATAGAGAGAGAGAGAGATAGAGAGAGAGAGAGATAGAGAGAGAGAGAGAGAGTGACCAACATATGCTATAATGGTGCAATCTGGTTACCATCATTATTGTTTAACACATTTTCCAGGTTGGCTTGGATTGAACAGGTATTTGGAAAGTAGGTTTTTATGACCTAGATCAGTGATTCCCAATGTCTAGGGCTCGGAAAAATTGCCATGGGGCATGAGATCCAAATTTTTTTATTTATTTTATTTAATGAGAGATAGAATTGAGAAAATCTTTTTTTTCTTGGTCCATAATGTACTTTTTTCTTGTACTCAGTACTTAATAAAAGAGTTACCGTTAGATTCTTTTGTATTAAATAGCTGTAATAAAATATTAAAAATAAAGTTGTTCTTTTCCAACCACTGGTGGGGCTTACATTTTTCCATCGTGGGACCTGGGGAAAAATAGGTTGGGAAACCAGATGCTTTTCCTACATAGCAGACAGAAGTGGAAACCAAAGGTGAGTAATAAAGGTGAGGAATGTCCTGACACCAGACAATGCTGAAGGTCTGGTAAATGTCAGTAGCAGTTATAACTGCTTCCTTTTAATTCTCAAGGAGATGCAGATCAGTGGAGACCATACCAATTTGTCAGTGAGAGGGTAATAAAATGCTTAACCTTTTAGTATTCAGATTACTCAATCAAATATAATACTTATTTATTCACATTGTTTTGAATTAATCTTGTATTATATTGTAGCTTTGAAATTTCAATGATGTGACTGCTTAATTTTAGAAGGACGTGCAGGTGTAAGAAGCCACATCCCGTTAGTTTGAACATGAAGCAGGTGAAATATGTAGGCCTAGATATGACTGGTTTAAATGTGAAAGGGTTAAGACTATTTCCACCAGAAAGAAGAGGTAGGAAAAGATGCACAGATTGAGAGACTCAGACAGACAGACAGACAGACAGACAGACAGACAGACAGACAGACAGACTGGCTGGCAGGAACTGTGAATGGTGCATGAAGGTAGGTTTTCCAATTAAAAACAAAAATAGTAATTACTGAGAAATGATCTTCCTTTGTTGATCCCATCTTCCAAGTCCTGTTGGATAGATAGGCCACACAGCAGGTCCACCTTCCCAAAATGTCCAAGCTGGATACATTATGTCCCAAAAATCACTCACCTAAAATAAAATGAGAAAAAAAAAAGCCAAAGAATTATAATATTGATTTCAAATTTTGGCACAAGGCCAGCAATTTCAGCAGAGAATTTCAACCCCAAAAGGATGAAAAGCAAAGCTGTAGTCCTTCAGTTTTTCTAAGCCCTGCAAAAGAACTAGGAAGGCTGGGACTCCAGCCAGGCCTTTCACGATACCCTTGAAACCAGGAACTGTTCAGCCTCCCCTCCACCCCTGAAAGTATACCTAGAACTACATTGTTGAATGTGTTGTGCCTTAAGTTAACCCTTTTGTGACCATATTTCAAAGAAAATATTGTCTATAATCTTCAATTAATTTTGAATATAAGTATTTGAAGTGGTATTCCCCAACTAAAATTCAATGAGAAATAGTGATAAATAAGCAAATTACATGCAAAGGCATTTCTAAATAACTTTTGTGCTTTAATTAAAAAACAACCCCGGCCAGACTTGTGTCTCAGAAGGGGGCTTTTAATCCAGATATGAAAACACAAAGTGCTACTTCAGCTTCACCTGCAAGTGATTGCTTCAAACAAAACTTAAAAAGTATAATTAAGAAATACAACTATCATAACAAAAAGGTGAGATGATATAGGCTTACAAGTGTATGAAGATATGAGTGAAAATGGTTGAAATGAATGATTTTAACTACATACCACTTTACTGAAGGAGAAAACTGGTAATGGGTCGAGAAACTTCTGTACCCTGGGATAGTCATGTACATTGATGACCATTTCCATATCTGGAAGATCATCCAGTAGTTTCTTGATAAAGTGCTCCACACCACTGCATCTGGAAAGAAGTGAAAATAAAACAAAATAACAGTTAATAACCCTTCATCAAAATGTTGAAAATCCAAGTTTTAAGATACATGTCACAGCTGTTCTGGGACGCATCAGGGATGTTTCTGGGGTGTCAAGGGGGTTCTGGGTCTTTCAACACGAGATTCCACCACTCACTTCTTCACCCAGTTAACCCATCCAGGGTTGATCAAGTCCCAGCTTGCATCCCAGTAGCATAAAAAAAAATGCAGACACATCTCTCTCCTGTGGCAATTTTCTTTCTCACACTGTCCTGCAATCTGAAATACTTCAGGTCGTTGGTCCTGATGTCACTGGAACATTGGCAAACTTCTTTTCTGCTTCTCCCTTGGATATGTATACTTGTCGCCCAGCCTCCCTTCTGGCTATCTGGTACAGTTCCCTGCTACCCCCACTCTTCTAGGCTTTCCAAGCCTGTTTCTTTACTCTAATGGCCTTGTCTACCGTATTATTCCACCACCACGTTAATCTAGTTCTGGAAGGGACTTTGCACCAGCCACAGATTTGGTCTGTGGCACTCAGTAAGCTGTCCCGTAGGAATTTTCAGTTACCTTCTATGTCATAAGTCTGTAGTGCCTCCTCCCTCTCATCAAATTTCTCAGTGAGGAAGTCCCTGTAAATATATATATTTGGCCGAGTGGTTAGGACAGTGGACTCGCAGTTGTAGGATCACGGTTTCGATTACCAGACCGGGCTTTGTGAGTGTTTATTGAGCAAAAACACCTAAAGCTCCACGAGGCTCTGACAGGGAGTGGTGGCGGTCCCTGCTGTACTCTTTCGCCACAACTTTCTCTCACTCTTTCTTCTGTTGGCCTGCTTGCTTAACCAGCCGGGTGGCGTTGTTTGAAGACTGAAACAATGTGAAGCGCATTGTGACCAGCGATGTGTAGCAGCATCTGATAGTCTGGTTGGTCACGGTGATATATATATATATATATATATATATCGTATCATACAGACAAGAAAGTAATATTTCAAACACAGTATAGCCATGAAAACAGCAGGAAGATTAGGTATTTTACTCTTGTACGATAGAAAAAGTTGTTATATATGTCACCATAATTTAATGTCCCATGTTCCATGCTAGCATGGATGGGATGTACCACAAGAGCTGGCCAGGTTGAAGCCTGCACCAGACTTCTGTGATTGTTTTGGCAGGATTTTTACAACTGGATGCCCTTCCTAACACCAACCACTCAGCAGAGTGGACTTTGTGCTTTTTATGTGACACAAGCACAGGTGAGGTGAGTAGTGTTTTTTTACATGGCACAAGCACCAGCGAAGTCAGTTTTGGCAAGGTCTTTACAGCTGGATGCCCTTCCGAACACCAACCACTTTACAGTCTGGACTGGGTGCTTTTAAGTGGCAAGACAAAAAAAACTTTTAAGAGGGGAGGAGGCATTGGAGGAGGTGATGAGACAAACACAGGTGTCTTACTGTAGAGGAAGTACAAGGTTACCCAGCTGGAGAGAGAAAGATCAGGAATGAAGACAAAAACAGGTGTGCTACAGCAAAGAAAATACATGGTTGCCCAACTTGAGGGAAGTGCAGGAGAAAATAAGAGAGAGAGAGTGGAGGGGGGAACTGTATGATGGAGATGGTGGAAAAATGCTTGACATACAAGGAATGGGAATCAGAATATAAATGAGATGGTTGAATAAAGGAAGAGATATAGATAGTGGCAAGTGCCAGGGCATACACACATATATATATATATATATATATATATATATAAAATATGAATTAAAGATAAAACCACTATTATGCAACTCAAACAGTGATAGACATAAACCAATACATAAATAATAAATATAATATATATTTATTATACTTTTATCAAATATTATTAATATTTATTTATTATACTTATTATATTATATTTATCATTCATTTTATACTTAAAAAATATATATATATATATATATATATTTATATATTATATTTATTATTTGTTATTTATGTATTGGTTTATGTCTATCACTGAGTTGCATAATAGTGGTTTTATCTCTAATTCATATTTTATTTATACTGTGAAATTTGATTTAATACTAAATTGGATTTTTCCATGTAAGTTTGGAGTTATACTCCCTAATATTATTATATATATATATATATATATATATGATAAAGGTTTTCAATTTAGTAAAGAGATTCCTGAAAGTGAAGATCAACATTATACCATAAACTTACTGTTAAATACAACCTGCACAAAGATTAACTCAGTAAACCTACCTAGGAGAGAAGTGTGAGAAAATGACGGGACAAGTCTGCTTATGAGTAACAACATCATCTAGTGGAGGTGGGGTATAGCTCACGAGTTTTAATCTTACCTTGAGAGAGAGAGAGAGAGAGAGAGAGAGAGGGGAAGATAGAGATGAGACAAGTGATGTACATGATATATAATAGTACAAGTATAGTATTACTAAGCATGATGACTAATGTAAACCAGTTGAAACTAATAGCAGTTAGTAAAAGATAGGATCTTGTTAGGTGACAGGGTAGTGACATTATTAGAGGTGACAAATTTGGAAGGAGGGTAAAAAAATTGCAAGTAACTTTATCTGGAAACAAAGAAAAATAAATATGACTGTCAAAGAAAGAGGATTAAGACATCTTGTAAGAATTGTTAGCAGACAAGGCAAAATGCTTAGTAGCATTTCTTCTGCCTTTATGCTTTGAGTTCAAATTCCACTGAAGTTGACAGCTTTCATTATATCAGGCTCAATAAAATAAGTACCAGTTGAATTCTGGGGTTGAATTCTGCAATTGACTATGTCTTTCTCCAAAATTGTTGGGCATGTACCAAAATTTAAAATCAATACTTGAAATGAGAAGTATGAAAAAAAGCGTTAATTATTTAAGTGGAGTTATTTGACAGAAACTTTAGCAGATCAAACAAAATATCCTATGGAATTTAGTTACATGTCTTTATATTTTGAGTCCGAAGTCCAAATTCTGCCAAGGTTATTTTTGCCTTTTATCCTTCTAGGGCCAAAAAGGCAAGCTCTGTTGACAATTCTTGTCAACAAATTGTCCACTAACTCTAGGTTTTCAAATTCCTCTGAAATGGAAAAAAAAAACACAAAAAAAAATAAACTAAGGGCTGGTGACAAGAAGAGCACCAAGCCATACGAATATTGCTCAAGTAGCTCCCCATCTAAACCTAGCATGGAAAAATGGACAACATAACATGAATGAACAAAAGAAAGCAATAGTTTCTTTCATATATCATCATATGGATTCTAAATTTTCAACTACATATTTAAAAAAAAATATATCAGTAATTTCTTAATTGACCTTTATTATGATACAGTTAAAACCATTAAAAACCACTGATGTAAGTCAATATAGAGAAGCAAGCATAAGAGACAGACAGACAAAATTAAGTTCTGCTTTATACCAGGACATGAATCAAAATAAAAGCAGATTCATTCCTGATGAAATAAAGCAAGTAGTAGGCTAAATAAAAACAACTATATTTTTATTGAAAGACAATTCATAGGTGGCCTGGTTGTCTAATAATCAATGAGAAAATTAGCTATGTATGAGGGTACTGAAATAAAAAGTCAAAGAAACGGACCCATTCTTCATTCTGAAAGAATTCAAAACTGAAAGCTCAGAGAGTCTTCTGTATGTGGACAAACCTAATTTCCATTACAAAGTCAAAAGAGTGGTAAATTCAAAAGGTTTGAAACATTGTCAAAAAACAATCTTGGGGAACAATTTGGTGTTCAACATGACATCTTCTATATGCTTGACCAACTGATTAGAAATATCAGCCAAATCTCTTTCAAATGATGTCCTGCCATCTTAGATATATTGAGATAATTTAGTTCTTGATAAACAAAAAAAAAAGATGGGACTATCCCATTTTTTTTTTTTGTTTATCAAGAACTAAATTATCTCAATATATCTAAGACGGCAGGACATCATTTGAAAGAGATTTGGCTGATATTTCTAATCAGTTGGTCAGCATGTAGAAGATGTCGTGTTGAACACTATGACCAGTTGATATACACTGATTTCACCTTGTTAGGTAGTGATACAGCACTAAGAAAACTTACGCTTTCTATTTTATTCCTTCAAAGAGATGGTTAGTGTAAGAGGTGTTGTGAAGTTTCAGTTAGTGTGAGAATTGGCAAAAGGAGAAAATGTTTAGGTTACATACATAGATGTTCTTACATTAGTATCATTATATTAAGAAGGAAGAAAAAAGAAAGAGAAATGTGTGAATGAAAGAAAACTTACCGGAATGGAAACATACATTCTTTTTCACGGTACAACTTGTTTTTTATAATCTGGTAATAGACACCCTTGTCTTTAGCTGCTTGCATCTCAGCCCTACTGATGCCCTTCTTCTCGTGCTCCCATACATGGAGATCATCATCAAGAACTCTAGAAAAAGAAAAAGAACACACAGGGGATAAATACTGCAGAGTGTAACAGCTACAGGGTGGGACAGAGAGGACGGATGTTTATGAAAAATTCACAAAATCATTAATTTTAGCCGCAAACAAATTTCATTGACATCAATGTGTTCATATTGAATTAGCTTCCTTCAAATCATCAAATGTATGGGGCTTTGGGGCTTCCCCACAAAAAATAGTCACACATGGACAAATCAGGGGACCGAGGAGGCCAAGGAATGTCAGCAAACCAGGAAATGAGGCAATCGCCAAAGAGAGGCTGAAGAATGTCCATTGATGCTCTGGCTGTGTGGGCCGTCGCCTTATCTTGCTGAAACCACACACGTTGAATAGGCATACGTTTTTATTGTAATTCAGGCACAGAGTAAATCAGTATCATATGAATAAATAAACCCCACAATATATCATGCACCTTTTCTCACATCTGTGCACCCAAATGTATATACATTACTGTATATATTTCACACACACATACACTATTCCCCAATGGTTCCGAAACTTATTGTCACAAAACCCTTATCTGATTTCCAAAATAATCACAGTACCCATACCTATATTCTATGGACAACCGTCACCAATCTAGTTTTAATAAAAACATTAAATGAAACGAAAATTGTTTTAGAGAAATAATGAATTCACATAAAAATCATAGTTATTAATTTAAAAGTGAATACAATTTCTTTTGATAAGAAGTTAAATTTTATTAAGAGATACTGTTTCTCACAGAAACCTGGAACTTTTTCACATAACCCTAGGTTTTTGCAGAACCTGGTTTGAGAAACCTTACCGTATCTTTCTATAAATACACGAACACACAACCACCACACCATAGATACAATGAATCATACATAACTATGTAATAAACACTACACTGTTCTACTAATATTATGCAAAACACACATACACAGAGCTATAACATGTCCCTGGAGTAACTAAATATGTTAATCTGACTGTTGAAATAGTGAGAAATATTAGAAAACTTACTGAATGTGGCAGCTACAGTTGGTCTGTTTACAAGATTTGTAATTCTTATTAGCTTTCTCTATTAGGGTTATGTATTTCTGCCATTTATTACCTGAAAATAATCAGTTAAAAGCATGGTATCAAGTCAGAATCAAAAGAAATGGTTGGCTGCAACAGTTGGCTCAATGGAGGTTTACTAAATTTATTTGCAGCAAATTGGGACCTTGCCCTTCAGCTGAGAATGAAAAAGATAGAGAACGTGGTAGTTTTGTTTTGTTTGTAAAATATGGATTTATTAAATTATACTAACATCAATTGGACAGGATTGCAATACATATTATGTATCCCAGTCATGCATTACTTTTTCAATGTCGTCCTCACCTCACTTCGGCTCAGATCAGAATTTACCAAGCCATTTTCACTACTTTCCCACATTAAGAAAATATCAGTTTGATGGCACTCAAAAAACAGAGTACATCAACAAAATATGTCCACTAGTGCTGAGTGATTCTCAAGTATGCTTTTATACACACACACACACACAGAGTAGAAGACCATAGGATCATCATCATCATTTAACATCCATTGTCCATGCTAGCATGAACTGATTGGTTTACAGAAGATAGCAAGGCCAGGGGTCACACCAGGTTCCATAGTCAGTTTTAGCATGGTTTCTAAAGCTGGAGGTCCTTCCTAATGCCAACCACTTTACAGAATGCACCAGGTGCTTTTACATGGCACCAGCATCTTTTTCTGTGGAACCAGTAGGATATCAATTCTGCTGTGGTGGGCAAGTTTTCTTGAGTACAACAAGGCACCATATATCTCAGTTTTTTTCCTACCTCCTTCATAAGGCTCTGCATTTTGAGACCAACCTTCAATACTTTGTTCTATATCTTTCTGGGTCTCCTTCTTTCAGAACTTCCCTCCACTTTAAGTGATTGACACTTTATGCAACTATCTTCATCCACATGCATCACATGACCAAACCGGTGCAGTCTTCTCTCTTGCACACTGCATTTAATTCCTCTTATGTCTAACTTCTCCCTCAGTACACTAGTGATCTGTCACACATGTACACAAACATTGAACATCCTGCAGAGCATACCAGCTACATTCCGTTCTAGTCTTTGCTGGTCTTCCCATTCAGCGCCCACATTTCACTACCATGTAGCATTGCTTTTTGTAGACATACATCATACAATCTTCCTTTCTCTTGGAGAGAGAGAGAGAGACCTTTGGTTGCCAACATAGGTAAAAGCTCTCAACTTTTTCCATCCTTTTCTTATTATAGTAATCATACTTTCAGTACACCTTCCTCCACTAATTAGGATACCTAAGTCGCAGAAATTATCTACTAGTTCAAGAGAGCCTCCAGGACATTTGAGGAAATCAGTTTCCAATTTATCTGCAGTCTTAATGACTCCTGTGCATCTCCCACAAACAAATATTAATTTCTGTGTTAACCTCCCTATTATTCCAATGCACCTCTTATGTGTCCATAGCCTGCACTAGATACACTGAATGGAATTCCTGCCAACACTTTTCCTACATATCAAGCAGGACCATTTACCTGAAGGTGGTAGGGACCTGTCTGATTTCTTGCTTACTAGGACCTTGGTCTTGATAAGTTAACTTTCAGATCCTTTAATTCCTGGTTTTGATTGCACACCTGGAATGTCTAGTTGTTACAGATTCTGTTGTGGGGCAAGATCATCAGCATATAGTAGCTCCCATGAGCTTTCAGTCTGAAATTTTTCTGTTCTGGCTAGGGGGACAATGATGAATAGGAGGGGGCTGAGGCCCAAACCTTGATGAACTGCAAATTCATCACTGTATTCATGGCTAACTCTTGAACTGAAAACCACTTCTAGTAAAGTATCACATCTCACCAAACCAAGCCTATTTAGTTGGTTTCCATTTCTAGTGTCTTCAATCACAATATACCCTGTTGCACAGTACCCCATACAGCTAAACATGAGATAATGAGCCAGTAACAGAAGCTTACATGGTCACTCATCTTTCTAGAAATAGCAGCCAAATCTCCCTCAAAACTTAAGGGAATGACAATGTAGTTTTCCATCCCTCCAAATAAACAGAATGGTTATAATTGGAATACCTTCAATCATAGCTCTGCTTCATCAGGATTGATCTGTTACCAAAAATGACATGTAGTATAGTCCCAAAGCAAACTGATAAGCCTTAGACCATTGGGATCGAAGCTCATTTGAACGGACTCAACAAATTCTTTACAAGAATAGTTTAAAGTAAACAGATTAAGATAAACCCTTTGTTCAGATACAAAATTGTTCTTAAAGTCTGTCAGTCACTTGTATGTTTTCATCTGTTTACATTCACCTATCTCGTGTTAGAAAAAGACTCAAGTATTATTATACACTCAGCCCTTCTTGATGGCAAGCATTGTTTTCAAAAAAGGTACTCTGTTTCACATTTGCACACATCGAACCACAAGGCCTTTTCTTCATGCAAAATGTAATATCATAACTGCCCAAACAGTATCAATAGAAAGACAAGTACACACTCATACATGTTGGGCTTCTTGTATGACTCACAAGGGATTGGTCAACATGAGGCTATAGCAGCAGATACAGCCTAAGGTACCATATAGTGAGATTGAACCTGAAACCACTAAGTTGTAAAACTGACTTTTAAGCCACACATCAATACCTGCACCTATCGTGTTATTTTAATTACTGCAATAGCACCTCAAGAGTTATACATTAAATGTTTTCCCATTGTCACACTCTCCAATTTAATAAATATTTGTCCAACACCAACTTCCATTAAAATGCTGATATCACAAAACAAATCTCATTAAGTAAAAAGAAAAGTTTAGAACAACTGTATGAAATGCAAATGCATTAGACTAACGAGGAATTAAGAGCACTTGACCTGCCAGTAATTACAGCAATGAAATCTAAAAACCAATCTGTAATGTCTAATAAAGAGCAAGAGTATGTTACACACTGGTTAGATGAATGCAACATATTGAAGTATTATTTCACAACTAGATGGCCTTACTTGTCTTTCAGTAACAGATCTCCTATTCCACACATCGATACACACACACACAAACATCTATTTATATGTACACATGCATAGGAGATGACAAAGGACTGAGATTTCTGGTGCCTTGCTGTACTCAAGAAGACCCATTCTCTACAGCAGTAGTGTTAATGCTGCTCCAACTGGTGAAGAAGTGCTCATGCCAGTGTCATACTAAAAGCACTCAGCACACACTGTAAAGTGGTTGGCATTAGAAAGGGCATCCAGCCATAGAAAGCAAGCCAAGTCAGACTGGAACCTGGTGCAGTTCACCTGCTTCCCAGCTCTGGTCAAACTATCCAACCTATGCCAGCATGGAAAAATGGATGTTAAAGGATGATGGTGATAATGACACACACAGCAGGGTTCATACAGTTTCCATCAACCAAATTCCCTCACAAAGCATTGGTTGGCTCAGAACTATAGTGGATACACTTGACCAAACTGATGTACAGTGGTACTGAACCTGAAAACACAGGTGGGAACAGTTAATTATAACTACCCTAGTTCTTGACTGGTATTATATTTTATTGAACTCGGAAGGAAGAAAGGCAAAGTTGATCCTGACAGAATATCAACTCAGAACACTATGAGTTGAAATAAATTACATAAAAATATTGGTTTCAAATTTTGGCACAACACCACTAATTTAAAGCGGGCCAAGTTGATTACATCAACTCCCAGTGTTCAACAGGTACTTATTTTATCGATTCTGAAAGGATGAAAGGCAAAGCCGACTCAGGTGGAATTTGAACTCAGAACACGAAGACAGATGAAATGCTCCTAAGCATTTTGCCCAGTGCACTAACAATTCTGCCAGCTTGCCACCTTAATTTACATAAAACTATTACAATATCATCAAGTTAACACAAAGCTCACTGCTTCATTGATAGGTGTATTATTAGACAACTCACCATGCCTCTCATTCTCATTCTCTCTCTCTCACATGCTATACCTATCACTTATTTGGTATTGTTTTTTATTAAATATCAAAGAGCCTCCCTGGTCAAGTAAACAATATTGCTATCTTTTTTATCTTCTACGTGTTTCAGTCACTGGACTGAAGCCATGTTGGTGTACCTCCTTGAAGGGCTTTTAGTCAAATTAATTGACCCCAGTTTTTTATTTTTGTTTGTTTTAAAGAGCCTGATCATTACCAGCGTCACGTCACTGGCACTTGTGCCAGTAGCATGTGAAAAAACATTTGAGCAAGGTCGTTGCCAGTGCCTCTGGACTGGCTCCTGTGCAGGTGGCATGTAAAAAACACCATTTGAGCGTAGCCGTTGTCAGTACTGCTTGACTGGCCCTCGTGCCGGTGGAACATAAAAGCACCCACTACACTCTCAGAGTGGTTGGCGTTAGGAAGGGCATCCAGCTGTAGAAACTCTGACAGATCAGATTGAAGCCTGGTGCAGCCATCTGGTTCACCAGTCCTCAGTCAAATCATCCAACCCATGCTAGCATGGAAAGCGGACGTTAAATGATGATGATGATGTGTATATATATATATATATATATATATATATAAATAAAAGAAAATAAATAAGTATTAAATCTATTTCTACTAAGATTCGCTAAAACAGTAAAAAGGATGAGAGAGAACAGGTGATACATAAATAAAATAAAAACAAAAGAAACATCCATAATTAAAAGGTAATGATCCCATTTCACTCCCACCATACTCAAACACACAAATCCCAGTGGGAACTGAACATTAACATTTGTTGACTATAATGAGACAATATGTTAGAATAATTCATAAGTAAACACCAAGGTAATCCCTCAATTCCTTTTGTTGACAAAGTAGGAAGTATATTTGACCCTATTTAAAAACTAAACTGGCACAGTCACCTCCTCCTCACTAATCAAAATGTTTATTCTGAGCCAATAAGAGCACACCCATAATCTCCAACAATCAGGGACATAGCTAAGATCTACCTTGATTATAGCTGTAGACTTCATCCTTTAGTTACCATATTCCTGTTAAAATATTCTACCCCCAGCCTTTTTATTTTTTTTTTAATTTTGAAAAATAATGAAGAATTTAGTGAAACAACTGGGTTAGGGTTAGGGTTCATTGTTAAATCTGGTAGCAAGCTGGCAGAATCATTACTGTGCTAGACAAAATGCTTAGCTAGCATTCCTTCCAACTTTATGTTCTGAGTTCAAATGCCACTGGGGTTGACTTTACCATTTGTCGCTTTTGGTGTCACTAAAATTAGTAGCAGCTGAAAACTGGTGTCAATGTAATAGACTTGTATCCTCCCCTGAACTTGCTGGCCTTGTGCCAAAATTTGAAATTAAATTTGGTGATTAGGCGATAAGGTGGCAGAATTGTTAGTGCACTAGACAAAATGCTTAGTGGTATTTCATCCATCTTTACATTCTGAGTTCAAATTCTGCCAAGTTTGACTTTACCTTTCATCCTTTAAGGGTCGATAAAAAAAGTATTAGTTGGGCCCTAGAGTCAATGTAATCAGCTAGACCCCGACCAGCTCAAATTCCAGGCCTTGCGCCTATTGTAGAAAGGATTATAAAACCTGGTGTTTAGAACATAAATTAACATGACACTTTGATAGATTTAAATTTCGATCACCTCAAAGCAGTAATGAGATGACAGAGGACTGAGGTATGTGGCACACTGCTGTACTCAAAAGGACCTGCACACCACAACAAAATTGAGATCTTAAAACCAAGGTTTCATGTAAAAAAGCCCTGGCGAAGGTGACCTGCAAAAAAGCGCTGGCGACAGTGACATGCAAAAAAGTGCTTGCAACGGTGACACGCAAAAAAGTGCTGGCAACAGTGACACACAAAAAAGCACTGGTGTTGGTGCCACATAAAAAGCACTGGTGCTGGTGCCACATAAAAAGCACCCAGTACACACTGTAAAGTGTTTAGCATTAGGAAGGGCATCAAGCTGAAGGAAGCAAGCCAAAACAGACTATGGAACTTAGTGTGGTTCCTGGCTTTGCCAGTTCCTGTCAAGCCATACAACCCATGCTGACATAGAAAATGGACGTAAATGATGTTGATGATGTATCATAGGACCAAGGGCAGTCTCAAGCAAGTTCATATCAAAAGGGTTACATTTCATATAATTCTTATCATATTTAAGTTAACCAAAATGAAAGGTAGCGCAACTGACCCTTAGCAAGCCCACTCTCTGAATGGTAAAATTGATGATCTGACGTGATGCCTAGCAGCTTGACCATCAGCAGAAAAACATATGGAAGATGTTTACAACAAAATGAGCTCTGTTGAAGGTACCCAAAGATCAGATAATGATGACAAATTACAAGTTTTGTTAGTATCAAGTATGGTTAGGTAGATCAATAAAAGAAGGTATGTATTATAATGATGACTTTTGGGTTTAACCCTTTAGCATTCAAACCAGCCACATCCAGCCAAATTATTTAATCTCTTATGTTGAAACTGGTCAGATCCAGCTTATCGCCTCAATACAACAATGTCATTTGAAGACTAAACAATCACATCACTGGAATCTCAAAGCTATGACATGGTGCAGGATTAGTTCAAAACAATATAAATAAGCAAACATTATTTTTGACAAAATAATCTGAATATTAAAGGGTTAATAAGTATATAGCAATGGTGTCCAAAACTGCAGCTCCCTGGGATAATAGCCAATACACACAGGCAAGGAAATCAAGGTTAATGGATCAGATACTGTTATCAAGAATCATCAAGAAAAGATAGGTCCCCTAAATGGCATCAGTCCCAACAGAAGATAATGTATTTTGAAAAGAGTGGCAGAAATTATCCAAATATAAAGATCTGGAAATAAAGATAACCTGAATGTGGGGCCTGAAAGCAGAAACAATCCCCGTAATAGTTGCTTTGGGAATGATATTTTCTATGGTCAGATGCCCTTCCTTTTGCCAACCCTCACCTGTTTCTAAACAAGGTGATAATTCCCTGTAGCCAGACATGTCGCAGAATATTGGAAATAAATGACTGCTTGTATGACCATCATTTACAACTAACAATCGATCTCAAGAGAAGGAGACTCATTCATACCAAATCCACTCATAAGGCTTTGGTCAATCTGGGACTATAGAAGACACCTGCCCTAAGTACCATGCAGGGGACTAAACCCAGAATCATGTGGTTGAAAAGCAAACCTCTCAACTACAGTCATACCGGTGTCTATTATATAACCAAAATTCAAGGACTTATTAATAACCATAAAACACAGAAGATAGTGTTACTAGACCTTGTACATATATTAGATGGAGTTCTTTCCAAACTGTAAAAATAAAACCAAGATGAAACACTGTAATACCAAAAGCACACAGAGCTGTGTTGGTTGCAGTGAGAGCATGCAAAAAAAAAAAAAAAAAATAATAATAATAATGATTTCTGAAGAACATAAATCATGTTAATCAGCAGTTTTTGTAGCATTACCATTTATAAAGGAGTGTATGTCATGAAAATGTTTGATCAAATTACATAAGAAATACGTGTTTGTGTACACACACCACCACCACCCTGGCCAGTTTCAGCCTGCAAAACATGACCCCTCATGTAAACTGACAGGGATAGAGTATTACATTTTTGAGTTACTTCATGTGATTATTGTGACAAGTAATGTTTACACTTGCTTTCAGATTAGTGCATTCAGATATGTATGTATATACAAAGGCAAGGGTGTCCTCAGCAAGCAAGAAATTTATTTGACTTTTACGGATAGGGATTGTCAGCATGTAAAAATTACAAAATAGTTAAATGTTAAAATGATGATTTTTTTAATGGGCGGGGGCGGGGTGTGTGTGCGTCACAAGATCAACATTTGTAGAGGGATGGGGGGTTGTATAGACGAATGAATCCATCCAGTACATGAAGAGGGTACATATTCCATTGACCCTCAAAATGGAGTTGATTCTGAGGTGACTACAAACAGACAAAACTGGATACTTAAACATCTTCAGTCTAATTCTGTACCATTACTAACAGATTATTGATTTGTACAGAAATGGCTGGAATGCAGTGGCAAGAAGTTTGCTTCCCAACCACATGGCTCCAGATTCGGTTCCACCTTGGGAAATTGTCTTCTACTATAGCCTCAAGCAAACCAAAGTCTTGTGAGTGGAAGATGGGGAAAATGAAAAGAAACCCATTACATTCACATGAGGTCTGATCAATAAGTGAGACCATAGTAATGAAGCTAAAGCCGGTAGAGTGAAGCCACTTAGTACAGATTGACCTTGGACTCTGCTGTGCATGTACACTAAGTTTTAACAGTCTAGCTCACTTCTGCTGTTTACAGCAGTGCTTGGAAGGAAGATGTGTAGTGTGTGATCACTGCATTGACCATGACAGAGAAGGTTGTCATTATGATACCTGCTCAGAGGCCTGCACAAAGATGCAGAGAGTGTGTGGAGTGTATGAGTGATTCAGATGTTTCCAAAATGGCCATAAAAATGTCGATAGTGAGGAACGTTCTGGAAGTCCTGCAACCAGCAGAACTGAGAAAAACATTGCAGATGTGCGTGCAGCTATGAGGGGAAATCACTGTATTCTCATCTGTGAGTTATCAGAGGATGTGCAGACTATGGTTCTGTTCAGACCATTATCACTGAACATTTGGCTATGTAACACGCATCTGCCAAGTTTGTACCAAAACTGCTTTCAGCTGACCAAAAAGACACTCAGGTTTCAGTTGCACAAGATGTCCTTGATTGTGTTGGGAATGATGAAAATTTTTTGAAAACTTTGTGTAGGCCTCTGAGCAGGTATCGCCAAGCTTTTGGCAAAATTTGATGCAGATTCTCTGCTCAGCTTTCTCTGTCATGGTCAATGCGATGATCACATGCTACACACATTCCTTTCAAGCACTGCTGTAAACAGTGGAAGTTTGTTAAAACTTAGTGCACCTGCACAACAGAGTTCAAGTTCAATCTGCCAAGCAGCTTCACTCTACATGCTTGTAGCTTCTATTACTATGGCAATAATCTGGATACTTATTGATCATATAACCTGTGGAAGAGGCAGACCCAGGAAAACCTGGGACGAGGTGGTGAAGCACGACCTTCGAACTTTAGGTCTCACCGAGGAAATGACTAGAGACCGAGACCTTTGGAAGTATGCTGTGCGTGAGAAGACCCGGCAGGACAAGTGAGACCATAACCTGTGGCCTCTACATGGGATGTAGCCAGTCCACTTATGCATACCTTTCCTTCTTGGGACACAAAACTCTACTTGTGAAGACCTGTTGCGGCAAGTGAAAATCCAAAATCAAAATCAAAATCGATCAACATCAATGGAAATTGTAGCTGTGATACCAGTGCCGGTGGTACGTAAGAGAACCATCCGAATGTGGCTGTTGCCAGTGCCGCCCCGACAGGCCTCGTACCGGTGGCACGTAAAAAGCACCATCCAATCGTGGCCGTTGCTAGCCTCGTCTGGCACCTGTGCCAGTGGCACGTAAAAAGGACTCACTACACTCACGGAGTGGTTGGCGTTAGGAAGGGCATCCAGCCGTAGAAACATTGCCAGATCAGACTGGGCCTGGTGCAGCCTTCTGGCTTCCCAGACCCCAGTTGAACCGTCCAACCCATGCTAGCATGGAAAGCCGATGCTAAATGATGATGATGATGATATATATATATATACACACACACACACACACAGGAGCACTTTGTCAGTTGTGATGATGAATGTCCCAGCTGATACGATCAACGGAACAGCTTGCTCGTGAAATTAACGTGTAAGTGGCTGAGCACTCCACAGACACGTATACTCTTAACATAGTTCTCGGGGAGATTCAGTATGATACAGACCGTGACAAGGCTGGCCCTTTGAAATACAGGTACTACACATTTTTGCCAGCTGAGTGGATTGGAGCAACATGAAATAAAGTGTCTTGCTCAAGGACACAATGCGAAGCCGGGAATTGAACTCATGACCTTATGATCATGAGCTGAATGCTCCAACCACTAAGCCATGCACCTTCACACATATATACATACAAATATACATATACATACAAACAGGGTGAATAAATATATATATACATACAAACAGGGTGAATAAGTTGTCATCTAAATTACACAAAAATGAAAACAACACTGACATCTCATTTTAACAGATATATTTATCAAAATTATGTAAAAATATCTCAAAATTCTGAAGTGTAGATTTATTCGATAAAATACAAGTTGTCCTCTTGTTTTGACATCCCATGTTGTAAACAAGTGCCAGAATCATACAAGAAGTGTTATTCATTTCTGATCTTCCATGAAAGCATATCCAGAAATGGAGAGATCCTCTCTCTCTCTCTCTCTTTCTATCCATTTTTCATGCTGGCATGAGTTAGACAGTTTGACAGGAGCTGGTTAGCCAGAGAGCTGTACAAAGCTCCAATTGTATGTTGGCATGGTTTCTACAGGTGGATGCCCTTCCTAACACCAACCACTTCATAGTGTACTGAGTGCCCATTATGTGACACTGGCATGGTTGCACTATTTGGCACTGACAGATGCATTATGTGGCAGTAGCACAGTGGTTTTTAACCTGTGCAGTAATGACCCCTTCAGAAAATTGTGAGCACAGAGTAAATGCTGAAAGGGTGTTGGGGGAGAGGCACTGGGCGTTTAGAAAGATCATGATTTTTTTTTTTTTTAGATTTTTTAGAAATAAAATATTTGAACCAGGTACAATTTTTTTTTTCTTTTGTTTAAGTAACCTGACTGCATGCATTTCCATTTAAGCACTGTCTTGAAGGCAGATTTTAACTGAACAAATAGACCCCAGTAGTTTTTGAATTTGGTTATCAAGTCTTTTTGCTGAGTTATAGGGCATAAACCACCAGTTGCTAAGCAATGAAGAGACAAGCAAACACACACACACACACACACACGACAGGCTTCCACATAGTTTCCACCTACCAAAAATACCAGTATGGCACTGATTGGTCTGGAGCTATAGAAGAAGACACTTGTTCAAGATGCCACATAGTGGGACTGTCCTAGGTTTTATTGTCTGTTTTGGCTTGATTTCTATGGTTGGATGCCCTCCCTAATGCCAATCACTTTACAGAGTGGACCGAGTTCTTTTCATGTGGCACCAACACCATCTCTCCATAATGTATTGAGTAATCTGAGTTGATTTTCCTGCACTAAGTCATGCTCAGGTTTCCTGGCTGCATTCTGCAGGTTAGCAACTGAATTTTCAGCAACCATTTTTAGCAGGCAAATTTGGTGATAGAGGTCAGCTCAATAACCAAAAAACCTGACTAAGCAACAGTCAATTTGTACCTATGTTACTAGAAGCACTTATCAGTGATCTGTCATATGTATTATAGTGACTAAAAAATACCTCAGCTATAAACTTGTATAAGAGATACAAAAATTTTGTTTCCTGCTGTTTATTGTTCCATTTTGATCTCTCCACCCAACCAATAATTCAGGTTCATGACTGTTGAAAGAAAACAGGTTTCCTTTGTATTACACTATCGACAGAAGACTATATTCAGGGCAGATAATATAATGTACTATTTCTGTCTATTTCATATATTCTGTAATATTAATAAACAGTGTATTGAGACTTAGACAAATACATAGCTTTTATTTTATAAAACAATGCTCCAGGTTTGGTTAGTTATTGATATTGAGTAAGTACAATACACAATTGTTATCACTTTTACACAAACTGTGTTTGTCCCCACCAACATTGCTTGTAACCAGTGGTGGTGTGTTTACGTCCCCATAATTTAGCAGTTCAGCAAAAGAGACCGATAGAAAAAGTACTAGGCTTACAAAGAATAAGTCCTGGGGTCGATTTTCTCGACTAAAGGCGGTGCTCCGGCATGGCCACAGTCAAATGACAGAAAAAAGTAAAAGAGTAAAGTACACTTGTGACAAGACAAATAGAATCATCATCATTTAACATCCGTTTTCCATACTGGCATGTGCTGAATGGTTTGACAGGGGCTGGCTCGGCAGAAGACTGCACCAGGTTTCACCATCTGTTTTGGCATGGTCTTTAGAGCTCAATGCCCTTCCAAATGCCACTTACTGCAGAACATTCATAAAACCAGTTTTTTAAGGAATATTCATCTACTTCCACTTTTCATAATGAACAGAAAATCAAGAGGAAAGATAGAGAATCATTTGGATGAGTTATTCCTTTTGTGTGTGTGAGTGTGAGGAAGAGAGAAGGAGGGAAGAAAACAGGAAGAGCTTAACTAAAATATCAGCATTTAGATTACTCTGTGAAATGTAATAATTCTTTATTCACATTGTTTTCAATCAATCATACATTATTCTGTAGTTTCAAGATTTCAATGATGTGATTTTATATATTTTTAGAAATGGTATTGTATGGTAGGTGTGAGAGGCCGGATCTGGCCAGTTTGAATGTAAAACAAGTAGAATATCTGGACCAGATATGACCAGTTTAACTCTTTCGTTACTGTATTTATTTTGAGATGATCTGTGTTTCTTCCAATTATTTTAAATATAACAAAAAATTTAGTAAAATAACTTAGTTATCATTCAGCTAGTGTTAGGAACCTAAATTGTGACTAAGGTTTGGTGGAAGATTTTAATTCAAAACTTATGTAAACAAGACATTTGTACTCAGAGCCAGAGCCGGTTTCAGCCAGGTTGGTAACGAAAGGGTTAAATGCTAAAGGGTAGATGTAATGAACATTCATAGCTTGTTATAGCAAGACCAACAGACAGGAACACAGCTCTTCCCTAATATTTACATGTGCTTTAGCCCAAAGTTAGCATTGACTGAGCAGACCTGTAGTCAAAAATGTTCCAGCTGTGACCATCTTGTCATTTTGTTAGAAGCAAAATTATCCAACAGATGCAAGCATAGCTGAATGGTTAAGAAGTTCCCTTCACAGCCATAAGATATTGCACCCAGTACCCTGCACTATCTGGGGTTAAGTGCATTTACCATAGCCTCAGATCAACCCAAGTTTGAGAATGAAATTGGGTTGATAGTAACTAGCCCAGCCTGTTGCACACATGTCACTAATTCCATATAAAAATTACATTAAGGATACCCATGTCACTTCACAAACTAACTCAATAAATACGCTATCCTGTTGACTGAACATTCATCTTCCATGCTGGCATGGGTTGGACAGTTTGACAGGAGTTGACAAGCCACAAGACTGCATTCCCTGCCAAACACCAACTACCTTATAAAGTACTGGGTTATTTTTATGTGACAGAATACCCAACCATTTCACAAACTAATTCAATAAATAGGCTGTCCAGTTGATCAAACAACTGAACACTCATATCAAAATGAATGCAAGAGTCCATCACCATCCACTGTGTTATGTTCATTTTTTTATAAGAAAATATGTTGTGATTTGAGTGATTTAGCTGCTATTTCTAGCAGGTTGAATGAACCATGAAGAGGCTCCCTGGTTTAGCTTGTACTGAATTTACATACTAGTTAAGGTTTTGTATCCTAGTGACTGTACTGCTTTTATACCTCCCTGAAACCTGAAGATACATGCCAACACTTCTTCACCATCTTCTCTCCGACTGGGGTAATCATTTATTTCCTCTGCCACAAAATACCTGTTTCTGTCTCTCTACCATACTCTAGCCTTTCATCATCAGGAACAAAGCCATCTCCCTCAATGCTACTACTACCCCCTCAGTTGAGGGGGCGGCGTCTTGTCCTGCATGGTGACCACACTGATACTGGTGCTACAGAAGAAAGCATCCAGGACTCTAGCCTTAGAAACCATGCTAAATCGGACAGCAGAGCTTGATGCAGTTTTCTACCTCATCAGCTCCTGTCAAACTGCTCAACCCATGCCATGATGATAATTGGGAAAGTAATGGAGACTTTTATTCTGGTCAAGCACAGAAAACCAATTTAATCCACTTCTAATTTGTTCCCACTCATTAACTGTCAATGTTGCAGCCTGTTGCTAGGCTTCTAGTATTTAACTCATTGTATTTCGGTAAAGCTGCAGAACTCTGGCAAATCCTAAATTTATTCAATACTTTCGCAATCATGTTCCAATTGAAAAACACCTTTGTTTCAAATATGAAAACAATGAAGTAATTAGTAAAATGACTGACATTTAGAACACTAATAAACATGGAATTTCAGTGGAAGATTTTAGGTCTCTTTAAAACAGGAAATTTGGTTCATGGAATGACTGGCAGCCTAGGGTAGGTTGGTATCAAAAGAGTTAATCATCATTATTATTGTTGTTTTTATGTCCACTTTTCCATGCTCACATGGGTTGGTTGGATGCCCTTCCTGCAGCCAACCTTCACCCGTTTCCAAGTAAGGTAATATTTCCCCATGGTTAGATATATTTTCCATGGAAGATTGGAAATGAAGGACACTGCTTGCATGATGGTAACACTCATTTACAACTATCATGCAATGTCAAGGAGACAGTAATACATTCACAAACATACATAAATACACATGATGGGCCTTTGTAGCCAGAGGCTTCAGCAGAAAACTGCTTGTCCAAGGTGCCACACAGAGGGATTGAATCTGAAACCATGAGGTTGGGAAGTAAACCTCTGACCACACAGCCATGCCTATGCCTACAACAATTTTCAAACAAAAAAAGTTTTGAGACAATTTAACAAAAACAAAAAAAAAGAAAAGAAAAAAGTGACCAGGCACAGCACAGGCATGACTGTATGGTAAGAAGCTTGCTTCCCAATCGCAAGGTTCCAAGTTCAATCCGACTGCATGGCACTTTGGGCAAGTGTCGTCTACTACAGCCTTGGGTTGACCAAGGCTTTGCGAGTAGATTTGGTAGACAGAAACTGAAAGAAGACCATTGCATATATGTGTATGTATATATATATATATATATATATATATATATATATATATATATCTGTGTGTGTCTTTGTGTCTGCCATTACCATTTAACTGGCATTGATGTATTTACGACCCATAACTTAGTGGTTCAGCTAAAGAGACAAATAGAATAAGTACTAGGTTTTAAAATATAAGTCCTGGGGTTGATTTGTCTAACTAAACGCTTCAAGGCAGTGCTCCAGCATGGCCACAGTCAAACGACTGAAACCAGTAAAAGAATATTCTTGAGAAATAAATAAAGTATTATTTCCAGTTGATAATAGTCAACCTTACCTCTATCTTCCACTAAGGTGTAGTTAATTGGCTGCTTTTTATGTTTAATTGCCCCTCCACACAAAGCATGAAGCGTTGGTGATTGGCAGAATTGTTATGATACCAGACAAGACACCAGTGGAATTCTGCTTTAAGCACCCCTTATAACACCTCAACTTTTTTGTTTCTTGGAATTTTCATAAAATTTTTGCGCATTTGTGCTCAGCACACGTGAATTCACACGACTATGACAAAAAAAAATCTTTTGAAATAAAAAAAAAAAAAATTTTCGAATTTTTTTTTTTTTGGATCACAGTTTAAAATACGGAGACCCCGACTTTTTAGCTTAAATCCCTGCAATAGACTGTTAAATGTGTTTATGGAGAGAAAGATATTGAAAAACATTATTATGTCAGACGGACAAACAAACGAAATGAGTATCAGGTGGTCGTGAGATGTGCTATAAATAACAGCTAAATAGCCCTTAAAACACACACACAAGAACATTTTTTTTTTCATGATCGTATGAATTTTCGCGTGTAGAACAAATTCGCAAAAAATTTTCTGAAAATAAAAAAAAATTGGTACGAGGAGTTATATGAGGCACTTAAAGCAGAATTCCACCGAGATGCCATCCAACCTAAGTTCTTAGTTCAAATCCTAACAATGACCAGAGCTATTCCTCCAATCACAGGACAAAAATTGACTATGAAAGCTGGTAGAGGAGGAAATGTAGCGATCTAAATGATAATGTTGAAGGGGTTCATGTTGCCTACATTTCTTATAGAAAAAGACAAAAATAACAGTTCTTATTCTGAACTGTAGTTACTCAGGCTATGCCATTTTTACAGGTCTCTTCCATGCTTGGTGTGAGTTGGTCAAAATTTATTGACCTTCTGGCATCAACACTTCTTTCTGAAGTAAAGTATTTTCATTCTGCTGGACTTCATAAGAAGCAGCCAATCTAAATGAGATGTAAACAAACACATCGTCACTCAAAGGCGTCAGCATAAACAAGCATCTTATGTACACAGAACACTGTTTTTAAAGGTGTCACCATCAAGAGACATATGATCACACACACGACGGTGTTTCACAGGTCCCATCTACCAATTTCATTCATAAGGTATTTGTCAGTCGATTGCTATTGAAGATACCTACTCAAAAATGTTAAAACGAGGGACCAAACCCGAAAAACGTGGTTGTGAAGTGAACTTCTTGACCACATAGCCAAGCTAACGCCTAAACACACACAAAAGGTAATTTTAAAAAGATGGACAACCTTTCGGTATTGGTCCACAACAACATTCGGCCACACCTCCCCTTATGAAAGGTTAGACTGAAAAAGAGGATGAATGACGTTTTTTCATGCCGACAATTTATAGACCAATATCGAAGAATTGCCAAAAAATATTTTTTAAAAATTGTAGGTTCTTACTTCATCGAATCAGTGCCGTAAACAACGACAAAATAGTGCTTGACGTGAAATGGACATAGGACATTGATACCTAGTAGGAAAATTAGTAAAGAAACGGAATTGTGATATTCTTGCTTTCCTCTCTCTCCAGGGAACATATTAGTAGCAGTACCAACACAGAAACAATGCCAGAGTCGCATCCTGTCCAAGAACGTATCAATATCGCTATAATTGATACGAAGTGAAAATACAGCTGAGAATGGAAATAAATTTACAGACACGGTTAGTTGAGAAAATTCCAGCGTTAAGGTAGTATTGTTGACGAATAGAAATTTGTATGGAGTCAATGAAAGAACATAACCGTTCGAATACAAACAGAAGCATTGAGAAATGTTTACGTGTGTAAAATAAAATTATATTCGTGAAATTTAAAGAAAGAAAATTGTTTAAATAAGAAAATAATTTACTTATAATTAATACCAAGGAGATTAGGTATTCAATTAAAAATGGTTGTAGCTAAAACGCCTTTGATTATAAAAACTGATCCGATTGGTACAAAAGAAGTACAGATTGATGCCTACAACAACTTTATTTTCTCATACCTTTCTGAGAATCTGAGAAATGGATATTCTTTGCATCAAATTCTGAAAATACACTTTCGAGACTGTATATTATAACGATAACTTTTTTCTTTTTGAACGAGTTTCGAATCATACTACCTACTTTCCTTTCGACTTTATTTTCGGCATAATTCTGGTTTTAACACCCAATATAACCTTTCATAACTTTTGGCGAAAATAAAGAATACCTACACCTGGTGTTTAGGGTTAGGATTAAGGTTTTTGTTACACCGAAAACGGGTGGTGTACGTATTCTTTAACTAACTTTTTTAATGATATGCCTTTATTTTTCTGGAACTTTCAGAAAAATTTTGCGAATTTGTGTTCTACATACGAGAATTCATGCGATTATGAAACAAAAAAAATTTTTTTTGAAGGTTTTCACCCCATCCTAGCAAAAATGTGTTTTGGAGAGAAAAATATTGAAAAATATCAAGTGTGACAATGAAACGAGGAAGGTAGTCATTAGTCATGCTAGAGACAACAGCTAAATATTTTCTTCATAACTTTCTTTAAAAAATGCATATTTTAAAATAGTTTCGCCGCTAAATTTTATCAACATGTTGAGATCCATACTAAAAGAAAAGTTTACAGAAATCTGTTATTGATCTTGTATGCCAATAATTTAAGCAAAGCTTTATTTTGTAAATGTATTTTATAAAAGTAAACATTACCACTTATTGTAGAAAAAAGGAGGCGCGGAATGGGAGGACAGTCGCCCCCTCATACACTATACAGGAGCAAAATTTTGATTTATCTCTATCGGTTAAAGTGGAGATGCTACAAGTGTCTTTGCCTCCAAGGAGCGAGACCCTTGCAAAGTCATTGTGTACCTCCATGCCAAGTTAACCGCATTCCACCCATGACTTCCCGGTCTTTTTATGGTTACCTAGGAATATATGTATCCTTTTGCCGATAGTGCATGAGATAAGCGAAAATTAACTGTTATTTCTAGCAGACCGTGAGACTACATAACGGCTCTCGCTGCTTTGTTGAAGATCACATAGGAATGTGTGCGTGGGAATAATCAACGGCTTTTTGTATTAGTTTTCTCTCTCAATATTTACACGTGTCGCTCAGTGAAAAAACGTAAACATATACAGAGAATATATACGAACACACTTTGGTATACATGTATGATTTTAAAATTGTCAATTTCCGTATGTACAAGTGGTAGGGTGTTCACACAACTTCGTATGTAACAAAATTTATTTTCCTTTTAATCTTCCTAGGCGCGGGAATAAATTAGCCTCACATTATTTTTCTTTTGAGCGGTTGGTAGTTTATCACTTTTTTTTTTCTTAACAAGGCTCACCACCGACAGAATGAACAGAGTTACTATAGACTTTAGCCAACACTGTAATAAACATATGTACACAACTTGTCACTATATTTACAAGAGAACTGGACAAAATGCTCTGAAGTGCCCGCGGTGTCGGATTCAACTTAACCTTTTATTTCATCAGAATCAACCAAGTGTGCTATGTGCATTTATTTATATGGAAATATCTGAAGGGTCTTTAGTGAAAATAACGTTTGTAGGTAGTCACGATATATATATATAGGGTGGCGAATACTCGTTATAAATATCACTACCAGTGGCCTAGCATGTATTAAAAAATTGACAAAAGACAACATATTCATATTTCAAAATAGAAAATTATATATATATATATTTCATATCTAATAAATATTTTATATTATATCTAATTAGATCTTTTTATATTGTCTTTACGAAATCCCTTTCATAGTTTCACCAAAATCCCTTTCTCACCGAAATCCCTTTCCTTCAATCTGTCATATAAAAAAAGTTACTTTTTTATATAATTTTAAAAGAAAAACATAATCGCCGCTCTTTGGTTCCAAATATAGTTACTGATTATAACTTTTTGTTCTGATTTCAAATTCCGCGCGAGAGGATGGTGAGCGGTCGATAAAATGAAATCAAAAAAGATACCTAAGTCGTTTTAAATCTACTATACTCGGACAATGACAATACATATACACACCTAAATAAGAAGAGGGAATACTAAGCTGATAAAGACGTACCTGTGCTATATTTAGATTTCTCATGGTCCGAGGAGGGTTTTTCATCACAACTACCGTCGGTTTGACATGTATCAGGTTGTGAAGCGAAAACAAGGGTCAGAACGGTTGACAGTAAAAGACAAGACGATAGATAGAACTTGGTTGCCATGAATGGCTCATGCAATTCTACTTCACAGCAGTGAAGAGTTTTAGTAAAGGCCGTTCACTCACACACTGCTGCTCAAGCACGTGGAATTAATGTTGAATGAATCTAAACCCTCTGACTTCTTTGCAAAGTGGTTGTCCTGTTTGTAACCTGTCACACCATCACCATATCTTGTTTATAATTAGCTAGTCTTGTCTGCAAATCGACGCATAAGTTTGTGTGTGTGCGTGCGCGACTGAATGTTTGCATGTATAACAATCTATCTGTTAATAGGCGTAACTACAGAAGTGTCTCACACCGACTTTCTTTCCTCATAACTGAGAAGTGGATATTGTTTAACGAACTTTTTCTATAAATTCCTTTCCAATTATATCAGAATTTGTGAATATTTTTTTTTAGATGGGGAGAGAATAATTTCGGATAATTCTCACTCCCGTTTCTGTTTTATAAATACACACATTTTGTTTTATATATGATTAACTACAGAATGTGCCTCCGCCTCCAACTTTGTCGCCTCATAACTTTCAGAAAAATTGGTATTTTTTTATGAAACTTTTTTTAACAAATACGATCCACACTAGATAACGATTGTATCGGAATTTGATTGAATCGGGGGTGGGGTATATCACGTGCCTCGACTTTAAGTTTTAATGATGTAGATTACAATTATGTAGAAAAAATGAAATTAGTTTTGAGAACTATTCCATCCTTTCCCGTCTGCGTAGCTTTGTGGTAAGTTTGCTTCTCAACCACATGGTTTCACGTTCAGTTTCCACTGCGTGGTTCTTTGGGCAAGTATTTTCTACTATAGCCTCGGGCCAATTAAAACTTTGTGAGTGAATTCGGTTGACGAAAACTGAAAGAAAACTCATTGTATATGCGTGTGTGCATCGGCATATATATATATATATATACACACATGTACACCTTAACTATACTATATAAATGAGAGTATGTGTGTACGGCCCCGAAAGTCACTGAAATAGTGCGTCCTCGAGAAAAAAGGATTTAGTTTCCGAAATCTGCGTCTCAAGGAGGAGGTATTCGGCTATAATAAATTGGAAGAACATATTTTCCTTCAAAAAGTAATTCAACTTTTAGATCGACAAATCTCCTACTCTCTGTCTCCATCAGGCTATCTTACATATATGAATGTAAATACATACATACATACATCTCTCTCTCTCTTCCTCTCCCTCTCTCCCTCTCTCTCTCTCTCTCTCTCTATATATATATATATATATATATAAAGTTAATCCAAACAAGAAAGCACAAAAAAACACAACAACGCGAGGACATGGAACAAATATAGTATTATTGGACACTCAGGAAAGAAGGAGGGTTTAACGTTTCGAGCGGAGCTCTTCGTCAGAAACATAGGAGAAGGAAAGATCCAGAGAAGGGAAGACAGAGGGGAAAAAATCGCCAACGGTACACACGCAGTCACATTTTGAATATATATATATATATATATATATAAGTTAATCCAAACAAGAAAGCACAAAAAAACACAACAACGCGAGGACATGGAACAAATATAGTATTATTGGACACTCAGGAAAGAAGGAGGGTTTAACGTTTCGAGCGGAGCTCTTCGTCAGAAACATAGGAGAAGGAAAGATCCAGAGAAGGGAAGACAGAGGGGAAAAAATCGCCAACGGTACACACGCAGTCACATTTTGAATATATATATATATATATATATATACTAGATGTAATTCCCGTCGTTGATTGGGTAATTACTTTTAATGTTTCTCAGGGGCCACATTCACAGTGTTATTATATATATAATTTACTCCTCCTATGACTGAAGTAGAAAAAAGATAAATTTCATACATGAACTTCTGTTTGTTTATTACATGACAATAAGTGAGTTATATGTGTTATTTTATATATTAATACAGTAATGGCAATTATATAATACATACATACAACTGCTTACAACATTAGAGATTACTGTATAATTTCTTCTATGTTCATAATTTTTGGTCTACAGTATTGAAAAAAATATGTCACCAAAGAAAAGATGTAATCTCTTCAGAAACTGGTATAAATGGTATGCGAGGAATGAAGACAGTGTCACCTTTACCACAACCAGTAAGAATATTTGCCTCAATGCTGTTCCTCATAGGTTTGTGCACAATTAGTGTTGTGCCGTTGCATAATTTTTATTGATATAAATTAGGAAATAGCATAATAGAAGATATAGAAAGTGACATAATAGCTTCCCTTGAACCATTTATTTTCATTAACTTTCAAGGGGCTTATCCCTTGGTTACGTTCTCATAATTGTTTCGCTAATCCAGTAACAACAATACGAAGCATGTAGCCCTTAAAACGGTTTTTGTGCATTTCCTGAGAATACCGAACTGTCTTATACAGGATCTTGTTTTTAGGAATTCCCAATAAGTTATGACTACCTAAATTGTGAAGTCAGTTATGTAATAACATGAAATTAATTACCCGATAGTAAGAATTCAAATAAACTAGCTCCGAAAAGAGCCTTAATACGTTCTCAGTGAATATAGAACTTCGGAGGAAATACTAATAAAGTATGCATAATAAAATAGGGAAGCATGTTAGGTAATAACAGGCTAATCAAATATGAGATAATAACAATTCAAAGTAAATAACTCTGAAAAAAAGCTTTTGTGCGTTCGCAGAGAATATTACACTCAGCAGCACTAGTGTTGGTATATTCGTGAATAAGTCAGTAACCGAAATAAGTAGATCTATTGTTTAGAAAAATACTATTTACTTGTTTAAGCGTTGTACTAGATAAGTTCGAAAATAACTGAAATAGTTCAAATACTAAGAAATAAGTATCCTCAATTTGATTTAAAACGAAATAATTTACGAACATGAATGGGTTATTTTCCTTGGCTATATATAAGGATCCGTTTCAGGAGCGAATGGGTTATTTACCTTGGATATTTAAAAATAATATATTAGTTATATGTAGTAGATATAAAAATCCCTTCCAGGGGCCCTATTATCTATTTTTTCAACAATCTAAGTATGTCACTAGTTTTCCAAACATGATTCCTACTCACGTGTCAAGTTTCATCAAAATGGATAAAACTATGTAGGAGGAGTTAGATAACAACACAACAAACAAACACACCCACAGATTTCCACATATATAGTATATATATATATATATATATATATATATATATATATATGTGTGTGTGTGTGTGTGTGTGTGTGTGGTGTGTGTGTGTGTGTGTGTGTGTGTGTATATATATATATATATATGTATATATATATATATATATATATATATATATATATATATATATATATACATATATACATACACACACACATTCACATTTATTTACACATACGCACAAATCATCATCATCACGTACACACATGCCATCATACATACGTATATACACACCAAGGGCCGGATTAGGGGATTAGAGGCCCTACACACGTAAAAATTTGGTGCTCCCATACAATTGTAATGAAAAAATAAACAATGATAAACCTGAAAATAACATTTAATTTATCGAAAATTCAAAATTATATAAAACTATCTGCATGTAAATAGAAAATAAGGATCTTTTCGCTTTGAACGGCAGTTTTTTCTAGCGGTGTCATATAAAATTGTCACCTATGATTATGACCCTAGTATCGATCTATTGTATTTCAATCTGTTTTAGGGTTAGGTTTAGGGTTAGGGGTGGGGGGAAGGGTATCTTTTTTTTTCTTCAGAAATGTAAATAAACCCAATCTGTTTCTTAAACGAGGCACATATTCATACGGCACAGAATGTTTTCACCTCAATAAGACGTCATTGATCGGTTGAAATTGCAGAAATTGAAGAAAAACAACAACAAATATCTTACAAACTATAGGAGTTTCTCAATAAAGCCAAGAGAAAAAGATGTTTTATAAACACATTCTACCAGTATACGAAGTTTAAAAGTGTTTAGTTACGTGGAAATCATTTTAAAAAACTGCCGTTCAAACCGAAAAGATGCGAAAATAATATTTATATCTAATGATTAAGTTATGTTTTCCTAATTTTCTTCTTAGGAAAGTCTTTGAACAGATCTTCATAATTAATCTTCCTCAACACATCTGCTTCTATTATTAAGAGAGATAAGGCATCTTGCCTGCCTTGTTGCATTGTTGTCCGTAGAGTGTTCTTGATATATTTCAATCGTGAATATAAACGCTCAGCTGAACAATTTGCGATCATTAGTGTTAGAAATATACGAAAGGCAATATCTACATTTGGAAAGGCACACTCAATATTGTCTTCTAATGTAACTTCATAGAAATTAAAAGTTTTTTCATGCATCTTTATGTGTTTGTTTCTTTTTTTAACCTTTGAAATCGGGACACCTTTCTGTCGAACCCTGTATATTTGTGTGTGTGTATATATATATATATATATATATAATAATAATAATAATATGCTACAATTATTCAATAGTCAAGATAAAACTCTGAGTTTCAGATGCCGAAGTGGAAATCCACAGCACCATCTCTACGGTTATATGGCCAGATAACCAAAGAGATGGTGTCGTGGATTTCCACTTCGGCATCTGAAACTCAGGGTTTTATCTTGACTATTGAATAATTGTAACATATTATTTTATAGATAAATTTCCTCTATTTAAATAATATTGAGGTCTCTTCCTTTCTTTTGTTATCTTACCGTTTTTACCAATATATATATATATACATATATGTATAAAAATTATATATAAAAATACAAAATGGGACAAGAACGCAAAACACACAAAGAGACGATACAAAAAACGGACGGGTCATTCGAAGCCTCTAATCTTCAGTCAGGAACTGGATCATCCTCGCAATTTCGGCCGATTAATCCTGAGATCGCTCCGATCCGGCCAGCCCCAAGGAAAAACTAAGCTACGAGCATTAGATTTCTTTGAAAAAGGATCGAATGTATACGAATGTATATATCTCTTATTATAAAAGGCAGATTTTATCTGCCTCTCTTTGGGAGTTATACAAATCTACAATATAGGATTTCTTCAATTACAATTTACCTAGCATTTTTAAGAGTACAATGCATCGCGTCATGCCAGGTCCAGTTTTTAAAATTTAAACTCCAATTAAGCAAAATTTACAGAAAACTCACATTCTGGTGTGTGTGTCAAATGCTTTTCTTAGTCTGGTTTACACCACACGCAAACGCACACACACAGTGGGCAACGAATAAAGTGAAACTAGATGTAATATTTGTTTCTCTCTATCACGCTGATAGATACATGAGTAAAATGTATGGGAAGCTAACACATAAGTGTGAGTGAAAATGTTCTTGGAAGAGAGTAAATAGCCAGAGATAGTGATTTGAGGAAGACTTTACATTAAATAACCGTAGTGGCTTGTGTTAGTAATAAAGTAAACATACACTCATACATACATACATACATACATACATACATACATACATACATACACACACACACACATACATACATACACACACATACATACATACACACATACATACATACATACATACATATACATACATACATACATACATACACACACACACACATACACACACACACAGTATTGAAGCTTGAGAACAATCAGATACATTTGCAACACATCTGTTGAAAATATTATTGTTCACACACATACATATACATATATACATACAGACAGACAGACAGATAGACACACACACACACACACATGATCCAGCATGGCCACAACCTCAAGGCTGAAACATATAAAAGAATAACAGAATATAAATGTGTGCATGTGTGTGAGAGAGAGAGTGTGTGTGTATATGTATGTATGTATGTATGTATGTATATATATATAATAATGCGGTTTTTTCAACAGCTTGAACTAAAAGTCAGAGGGGAATGGGATAAACTACTTATATTAACTTGCTATAAAAGCAGGTAGTAATTTTATCTTGTCCTTATTCATAATGCAAGTTTTGAAGAGTGCATTTCGATTTTAACAGCTATTTTTTTCAAAGCTATATTGGAACAGCCTAGAAGACGAGCCTCATCCTGAAAGATCTGTAGAACTCGACAAGGACATCCTGAAAACCCTGGTGGAACAAAATCTCATCGTAACTGTTGAGGAACTAGCAGAGAAGCTTGAATTTGGTCATTCAACCATTCATTGAGACCTGTGTGCTATCGGAAAAGTCAGCAAATTGGGTCAATGGGTTCCTCACGAACTTTCCGAGTCTAATTGCATGCAGAGAGTGAATGTATGCTTTTCTTTGCTGTCACATCTCACCACTACTGCGCTATGTATATCTATATATATAAAACTAGTTGTGTGAGTGTCTGTCCCCTTCGATTTAGATTCCTAACTACTCCCACATTTTGCGGTGCAGTTTAACCAAATTCGGGTAGCTTATAGTCGTGATTCACATCGAGCCCGTCTGAGTATTAGCGCGCGTCTACGATGAGTCTACGATTTTAAAAATAATTTAACATCATTTTTTATTCCATTTTAATGCATAATTTTTCGTGTGTCGATGGCGGCGGAGTTGGCGTCCACGCTCAAACACCTGCACCTGTGGGGAAGGGAGTGTAAGGAAATCAACGTCGTAATGCGTTGTCAAGGAGACCAGCGTTCTTTTAGAACAACGACTTCATGGCTTGAAGACACCAAAATAGAAATGGCTAAGAAAGCGTCTACATGAGTCTACGATTTAAAAAAAATTTACCATCGTTTTTTTTTCCATTTTAATGCCTTTTTTCGCTATTATATAAGGGAAGTAACTCTCTAAAAATGTCTACGATGAGTCAACGATTTTTCAAAAAATTTACCATCATATCTTTTCCATTTTTAATGCATTTTTTGCTATTTTTTTGCTATAACTCTCTAAAAATGCTTATATAGTTATTTCCCTTACAAACCCGAGCAACGCCGGGCGATACTGTTAGTATATATATATATGTATATATATATATATATACTCTTTTATTCTTTTACTTGTTTCGGTCATTTGACTGTGGCCATGCTGGAGCACCGCCTTTAGTCGAGCAAATCGACCCCAGCACTTATTCTTTGTAAGTCTAGTACTTATTCTGCCGGTCTCTTTTGCCGAACCGCTAAGTTACAGGGACGTAAACACACCAGCATCGGTTGTCAAGGGATGTTGGGGTGACAAACACTGACACACAAACATATACACACACATACATACATACATACATATATATATATATATATCTTATTATAAAAGGCAGATTTTATCTGCCTCCCTTTGGGAGTTATACAAATCTACAATATAGGATTTCTTCAATTACAATTTACCTAGCATTTTTAAGAGTACAATGCATCGCGTCATGCCAGGTCCAGTTTTTAAAATTTAAACTCCAATTAAGCAAAATTTACAGAAAACTCACATTCTGGTGTGTGTGTCAAATGCTTTTCTTAGTCTGGTTTACACCACACGCAAACGCACACACACAGTGGGCAATGAATAAACTGAAACTAATTCACTGTGTGTTGACAGGTAGAAAATAGAATGCGATAGCGATGGCTGTGGCGATGGCGATGGCTATGGCGATGGCGATGGCTATGGCGATGGCGATGGCTATGGCGATGGCGATGTTATATTTGTTTCTCTCTATGACGCTCATAAAAGCATTGATGTACATGTGTGCGTGCGTGAGTGTGTGTGTGTCATTCCTCACACACACGCATACACATACATACATGAGAGTGGCAAACACAAACGTTTCAAACAACTACATACAAACACGTGTGTGTTTGTTATTAGTAAAAAAAGGCGCCAAAACACAACTCACTTATCATTCCAACACATTTGCAAAGACACACGGACGGTCGAATAACAATACAGAAAAGGTAAATTGGTTTTTATTTTACTCACACATGCGTGAGTGTGTGTGTGTCATTCCTCACACACACGCATACACATACATATATGAGAGTGGCAAACACAAACGTTTCAAACAACTACATACAAACACGTGTGTGTTTGTTATTAGTAAAAAAAGGCGCCAAAACACAACTCACTTATCATTCCAACACATTTGCAAAGACACACGGACGGTCGAATAACAATACAGAAAAGGTAAATTGGTTTTTATTTTACTCTGTATATATTTTATTATATAATATTATATATAGATATATGTATATATAATTGCAGTATGAAACAGTGTTTATGTATAAACAGACGACACTTATATATAGTTATTAATAAATGTATGCATCCGTTTAACCCTTTCGTTACCAAACCGCCCGAAAAAAATTTTGGTTAATGTGACCAAGCCGCCCGAATTTACCTATTCATATTTAAATGAGAATATCAGAGTAAATCTCTTTAGAACATTCGTGAAAACACGTATTATACTTCGTAACCAGTTCAACTACAGTTTTGTACAAAAATCGAAGTGTAATTTTAATTCCGTGAATTATGGGAGATTTTTTCCCGAAATTTGTTCCTATTGTGTTTTCAAAATTTGTAATTCTGACAAAAAATAGATACAAATTTCATTATATCAAGCAGCGAGTCAGAATTCGAAGACCTTCATAAATCTAACTCTATGACTGAAAAAAAAAAGCATGTGGTATTTGATCTCAACCTAAACAAAGCGAAAGAAACGATAGTTTGTTATTTCCCACAACCTTAAATGGCCTATTTTGCCATAAATATTATTATGGGTATTAGAAAGTTACCCAGAATAACAAATTCTATCGTAAAATTTTGTTGTATACCCAATTGAATATTAGCTAATAACCCATTTTCTATAGCGATGTTTGAACAAAATTTTAATAATTTTATATATTGTTGAATTTACCTGTATCTACCTGCAATTAGAGTCACTTTGTGACAAAAATTATAGTATAGAATTGGTTGAGAACATTTCACTAAATTATCTTCGAAAAATCAGATTGATATATTCATAAATAAAAAAGTTATAGTTGTTTAATGAAACCAGACTAAATTTATGATTACGTTAGAAATTAATTGAAACACATAAGGGGTGTATTTTGGTCAGAAATATAGTAACGAAAGGGTTAAGAAAAACCAAAAAATATTTTATTCTTTGTAAATGTTGTGTTCAAAATAACATTTTCTTTTAAGAATGTGTATATAACAAAGTATGTGTATATAACTACGTGGCTTATATCTTTATATATAAGAATGAAGTTGTGTGTCTGTCTCCTACGATTTAGATTCCTAACTACTCCCACATTTTGCGGTGCAGTTTAACCAAAAGCGGGTATCTTATAGTCGTGATTCATATCGAGCCCTTCTGTGTATTAGCGCGCGTCTACGATGAGTCTACGATTTAAAAAAATTTACCATCATATTTTTCCATTTTAATGCATATTTTTCGTTATTATATAAGGGAAGTAACTCTCTAAAAATATCTACGATGTGTCAACGATTAAAAAAAAAATTACCTTAATTTTTTTTCTATTTTTAATGCATTTTTTTCCTATTTTTTGGCTATAACTCTCTAAAAATGCTTATATAGTTATTTCCCTTACAAACCCGAGCAACGCCGGGCGATACTGCTAGTATATATATATATATATATATATATATATATATATATATATATATATATATATATATATATATATCTTATTATAAAAGGCAGATTTTATCTGCCTCCCT
>NC_043001.1:49663203-49705703 GCF_006345805.1 Octopus sinensis | reverse complement strand
CACCGCTTTTTCCTTAGGACTTTTTCTATTGCGTAAACTGATAATTTTCCACATTGCCTCGACGCAAAAGATCCAATATAGGTCGGCAAACAAATGCTGCAAAGAAAAGTAAACGTCTGTGTGCGTGCAAGTGAATCTGCCGAGGACGCCGCCAGGAGGAACTCTCTCAGTGCACTTAGGATGGCTTCAGTGCGAAGAAGGGAAAGTGAAGAATGGCGTTGTGATCGGTTGGCATGTATTGCTGCACAACGAGCAACGTTCAGCACGCCGAACAAGAAATGCTTCCTCTACAGCTGCTGCACGAGCTTCAGAGACTGTAGTACAACGCGCAGATCGACTTCAACAGCTGTTGCACGAGCTGCAGAGACTGCAGCACAACGCGTAGATCGACTTACAAGAAATGCTTCCTCACGATCTGCAGACACTGCAGCACAACTGTTCGACTTATAAGAGATGCTGCATCAACTGCTGCTACGTGCGCTACGGAGTCTACAGAGGAAAGACAACAAAGACTGGCGGCTACAACTCAGCGAAGGGCTATACGACGTTCCTACTCAAAGCCATGCTCTTTGCATTGGTCAATGACAGCATTCAACTACGATCCTACAATTGACTACTGTAATCACCCTGACGTTCAAATTGGCTGCATGTCCACAATCTGCCAATTTTGCCGAGCTAAAAACTCTTCTACAAGATCTACGTTACCTCTTCTACAAGATCCTCCACCCCTTTTGACTGATCTTTTGACAGGGGCGTCTCCTTATTCTCATGACTTTCTCAAGCGGATACGTGCCTACAACTGCGCATTCCATATGACTTCCTTCGGCGCCAACATCATACGAGATTGGCATTTCATGCCTTCCTTTAAAGTGCAGAAGCATATTTACCATAGAATTAGTTCCCTGCAGCCGCATGACGCTGCCTCACCTCAGTTTCTTCAGCTCTACTTCGTGGGAAACTACGCTGCCCAGGCATACTTAACAAACAGGCCCGGGCAACGCCGGATAAGCCTGCTAGTTATATAAAAGTCAATGTCTTTATGTGTATTCGTTTGTTACATATAAACTCGAAAACTACAGGACCAATCCTAATGAAATTTGGAACACAAAATCCAAGCCTAGGGAGAAGGGTAATGCCTTATGTTTCATACAATTTTGAGGGGGCATAAAGTGGGGTAGAAACCCCCCATGAAAATTCATATGCTTCGAATTTTGATGAAATTTGAACCATAAGTATTAGAAATAAATTTTAAAATATACCCCAAATTTCCATTTGTTTTGATGATTCTAAGACCCCCTAAGTAGGGCTTACCCCCCCTCCTGAAAATTCATAAATTTCCGATGTGATGAAATTTCAATCATAGGTAGTTGACACAAATCAAGAAATATTCCCATGGTTTCCTTTTCTCATGAGCAATTGTAAGAACCCCCAAATTTTGATCATATTTTATGATCCAAAACAAGGCCAAAAGTACTGAATGAAATTAGAAATTATATTCTATGCATAAAGACAGATGTAATGCAGTATATGTTTGAAAATGGAGGGGCATAAATGAAATTAGAAATTATATTCTATGCATAAAGACAGATGTAATGCAGTATATGTTTGAAAATGGAGGGGCATAAATGAGGCCGTAACCCCCATGAAAATTCATATATTTTAGCTGTTGATGAAATTTTAACCATAGATATTAGACACAAATGGAGTAATATTCCTAAAATTTCAGCTTCTTAGGAGTCAGTAAGATCTCTTAATGGGGTTTAACCCCCACGATTTAGTCATTTTTCCCAAGCCAAGACGAATACAATTGTAGTCTTGGAAGCTGTAGAGTCACCCGAGGATACAAGATGAGCGTCATTTGTAATTCATTGTTACAACAGTGTAAGAGTTGGCTTTGAGATATACGCAGATTGTGATTTCTACAATCTGGTGCATAAATTGTCAAGTAAAGAAGAGGCATCTTTGCCTCCACTGATTCAGTTGCAAAGTATTATTTTGAGTAGAGTTATTTGGTTGCGGACCTCATTTCAGTCTTTTTATTATCACTGGGTCAGAGATAGTCCCCAGATGGTAACATTGATTTCAAAGCCTTTCCAGATATGTGATTGGTCATTTAAAGAGATTTATAGATTGCAAATTTATTCTGTTCAGTTACCTATCGGCATAGTGATCATTGGCACTCCAGAGGTGACACTTTCATTTCCCCTTAGCCCTCACGTCACACAGTTGTTAATGTTTGAGTTGGGTTACGCCCTTCCAGTTGATATAGATCCGTAATGCATCTTACTGCTGTGCCAGTCACATGTATGGTAGGAAGGAGGCAGGATATTTGATCGCAGTACCTTACAACCATATCTTGTTTATAGAAAGCACGCAGATTGTAGTTTAACGTTTGTTACTAGGCTGTTCTAAATTCATGGAAATGCTGCTTATAATTTAAAGCTTTGTTATCAAACTTTTGAAAATAGTGACCCTGATAGGTGACGTGTTGGGCGGAGATGAATAACCGAGATGAGGGATAGAATGACGGGCGGAATTTGATAAGTTCAGAATTTAAGGTTTACTTACTCGTTATTTCATTAAAGGCTGCTGTTTTGCCTGTGCAGACTTAATCATAAGTGGAATATATATATACATACATACATACATACATACATACATACTACATACATACATACATACATACATATATGTATATATATATATATATATATATATATATTATATATATATATATATACCGTATATTATATACTTTGCCATTTATTTCAGTTAGCTGCTATATATTTTATTACATTAATTAAGAAAATAATTATTTAATAAATAATTAAATAAATTAAATTAATAAAATATGAAGTACGCCATAATGATTTAATAAGCTTGTATAATTTTAATTTATAAATACCTTGCAAGATGCTCCACGAGCTGTTTATGGCTGCCCAAGATCATCCTGGCCAGGGTGCGGCGGCACATCGACATCTTGCTGGGGTTCAACGTCTTGATTAGGCCGACAAATGTGGTGGTGGTGGTGGTGGTGGGAAATTCCACTACATGCCCCAGTAGCGTTGTCGACAAACATGTCTACAATCCTATTCACTATAGACTGATGGACGCCAGTGCCAGCAGTTTGGGCAAACGCCTCGCCAATGCTGGACTGTGCACAGGGATGCGACGACTGGCTACTGGCACTGCTACCGGAAGATTGCCTGTGGTCCCACGGAAGGGCCGGTCTTAATTCTCTCCTCAAACTGGTTGGTATGCGCTGGGTGTTTTCTCTTAACTTGTGACATGTTGTAGAGGCTCGCCGCTTCTCCCTTGATGGCTGTCTCCTTGGGCTGGCACGTGATGCACCGGAAGTACAAGATTTTGGAGTTCCTCTTATCTATTGACATAAGGACAAAGTAGTCTTCCAGGTGGGGCCACGGGTTCTGAGACTCTTGACATTGTAAGACTGTCTGTGATATGACAACGTCGCAAGTGGACACAACACAAAACTGCAGAATTACACAATGTTACTCAGCTAGCAGCTGCTGCGTCGTGCAGTCACGTCTTGTCGCGTGTACACGTTGTCAGCCAATAGCGTACCTGACGGACTCTTCGAAGAATCCCACAGGAGACATGAACAAACTTATGAATTTTGTTAGCAAACTTAAAGTTAGCGGAACTAAATTTAGCGGAAGCTAAATGGTCCGCTGATAGTTTCTTAAGTTAGCGAAAACGCTAATCTGCTAAACGATAAGTTAGTTTCGCTAATTAGCTGGTAGCGGATTAGCGGAACCGCGCCCACCACTGTATATATATATATATATATATATATATATATATATATATAATATATATATATATATGAGATGTGTTTTCCTGAAGGTCTGAGCCTTTTTTTATGAGAGATATTTATTAATTTCAAAAAAGTACAAAACTTTAATCTCCTTCAAAGAAAGATCATTTTATTTCAGTGCATTTGTTGTTGCGCTTCAGTCACTTCGTCAAGGACCCATGGAAGTCGTCTAAAGTGAAGATATCTCCAAGATCCTTGTCACAGCCTTCAAAATGATTGCCCCTGAGTTTCTCCTTCAACTTGAGAAACAAATAAAAGTCACAGGAAGAAAGGTCAGTATACATACCAGCCCGTCTGGATCAAAGTATGATTGAACTCGGGGTCTTGAGGAGAGGACTCAACTCGTTAATTCATACACAACAAATGATCACGAAATCTGGCATTATACATGATTTAAAGGATGATGAACGAAACGACGCTTTCTATGGCTGTCATTTCGGACACTACTAAATTGGATAATCGTTGCACAGATAACATTGTTTTTATGCTTAATCTTGGGATTTCCAAACTGCGTGGTATGACCCCAAAGTGTTTCTCCAAAAAATTCTAGGAACATCATGAAAAAAAGTAAACCCTAAAAAACTTTTGCTGAAAACAGACCAGCAGAATCTATAGAGCTTCATGTGTCTTCCGTAGACGTTGCCTTAGAATAATTCCATAACAAAATTTTTTTCGCGCAACCGCATCACGACTGAAGAAATCATTGAAAGGGATTGGCTGAGAAATCTACGGAATCACCGTGACATTGTTGACAATACCGGTCCATATACTATACATGACCATGAAGTGACCAGTGAGATCGTCTCTCAGGTGGAAGATAGGGAAGGAACATAGCAAGCGAGGCAGACTTGTTCAGACCTGGTTGAAGTGTGTGGAGGAGGGCCTAGCAGATATTGGGCCTAACCAGCGAAGAAACTCGTGATACACATTGCGTTCGTGCTGGGCGGTGATCTCTCGTTACTCGATGCTCTATGGAGAGCGGGAAGAAATCAGACGAAAACTAAGATATTTACAAATATTTAGAGGTAAAGTATATTTATTTGCACGCTGCCAAAACTCTCTGTACAATTTGATATAAGACTGGTGACACGTGATATTATATCAAGGTGATGATGTGCTGGATCTTGATAATGTACCTTTACGTCTTCCTAGTTTCTCAATTTATATCTTGTTTATTCATCTAAGAACAATAAAATAAGTAGCATAGGTCATAAAATGAGCTCTAGTCAAATAAGCTGCCTCTTTACAATGGCAGAGGTTGAAACCAAACAAGCTTGAGAAGTGTTTGTGTTATATTTCACGTCTGTCTGTCTATTTGTCGGTATCTCTCTCTCTGTCTCTCTGTCTAGGTCTCTGTCTGCCTATCTCTCTCCCCCCACTCTCTCTCATCTTAATGTCCCCACTGTCAAACCGTATTTAGTACTTGAGAGTTATTTCCCCTTAAAAACTCTGCCTTTCCATCTCATTAATTATTTCCCTTCAACAATCTACTTATATATTTTTCCTTCTTCATTCATTCAGCTACTAAGTAGTGAGATTAGGTGGTCCAATAATTTACGAAACGCTAAACACTAGCATATCAGTGATTCATATACTGACATGGAATTCTACAATATCCATGGTCCAAGATACTTAACTGCCAACAGTATAATCTGCCTTGCCACAGTATATCATTCTTAACTGTAGTGTGTCCACACACGCAACCATTAGCTGTCAACATCCCAGTCCGCTTAACTGCAATCAGATACAGTATTGTTACAGCATGCTGCTTCTCTCAAATCAAGAGACTGTATGGGAGGTCATGGGTTTCCGGTGATAGCCACAGCAGAGACAACTAAGTGTGGTTAAAGCACAGCCGTTGCTGCTCTTCTGCACTTTATATCTGAGTTATTTTTTTCTCTCTGCATGTTTAAGAAGCTTTGCTCATTTCTCTTTATATATATATATATATATATATATATATATATTTTTTTTTTTTTTTTCAACATGTGATCTCTTGAGCACCACCAGCAAAAATATTTTTTCCTCTGTCTTCCCTTCTTGGGATCTTTCCTTCTCCTTGTTTCCGACGAAGAGCTCCGCTCGAAACGTTAAACCCTCCTTCCCTTCTTTCCTGAGCGTCAAATAATACTTTAATTGTTCCACGTCCTCGCGTTGCTGTGTTTTTTTCTGTGTTTTTTTCTGTGTTTTCTTGTTTGGATTAACTTTATATATATATATATATATTGTTGTGTCTGGAGAGATTCATTCTCTTTTTAGTGCCTTATAATTTAACACACTCATCACCAGTAAAATTTCCACTCATTTCTTTATTTATTTTTCTAAAATTTTCGTAGCGTCTTGCAACCTTTTCAATAGACGTTGACTCTGTCCGTTCTTTTTGTTTGTTTGTGCGCATGTGTGTGGGTCAGTGTGTGTGCGCATACACATGCATGCATGTAAGTGTGTGTATGCATGTATGTATGTGTGTACGTTTGTATGTATGTATTCTGCATATTCATGTGTTTGTGTGTTCGTGTTTGTGTGATTTTATATGTGTGTGTCTTTGCATATGTGTGTGTGTGCATGTCTGAGTGTGTGTGTATTGGTTTTTGTGACTATGTACTGTACCTGTATGTATGGATGTGTATCTCCATAAGTGTGGACGTGTGTCTCCATATATGTCCTTGTGTGAATATGCTCATGTATTTCAGTTTTCATTTGCGTATGTGTGTGTACGTGTGCTTGTCTGTTCAAATTACCTATGTACCTATCCGTCAGTATGTCTATCTGTTTACTTTCATATTCATTTGCCTACATACATGTGCATATACATATACATATATGCACATACACACATACATTCATATTCATAACAGCCTACTAACTATTTTATCTGTATATAAATATAAACTGTGGGTATGGGTATGATTATCTACTACATATATTTCCTATTTAGTACTGGGGATGTTTCATTTATGAGGACGTACTCTTGTATTTGCCTGAGTGTTGGGTCCTTTGGGTGCTTGGATAAAATTCGGATGTAAAGTTGACCCAAGTTGCTTCCATGTTGATCCATGGCATGTTGGTAGAGCATGGAGGACTGTTTTTGCCGTTATATTGTCTTAAATGTTCGTTTAGTCTTTCCGCAATGCTCCTGGATGTCTTCCCAATGTAGTCATGTTCATGTCTTTACAAGCACCTTCTATGCAGCTTATGCTGTAGACTACATTTCTAGTTCTATAGTTAATGTCAGGGATAATTCTACATACCATGCAGTTATCATTGGTACATATGGTATTCTCAAAGGGGCACGTCCTACATAGTTGTGATCTGATGGAGTTCCCTGGCTTTTCAGCAATCTTACTGTCGAGTTTGGTCTCCTTCAGAGTTTTCCTAAATCTATGGGCTAGTTCTCCATGGGCTGTGGCCTCTACAAACATCATGTCGGTTTTATACCACATGTTCACCCTGTCTGCTTTGTCACAAGATCTTTGTATCCTATTCCAATTTATATCTAGGGCAGGTACCACTGGCTTCATTACATATAATGTTATCTAACGTCTTTCTAGCACCCCTGTATACTCGAACCCTATCTTTCTGATCATATCCCGAGAATTGCATGCGGTGCATGAAGTTATTAACATGTTTCTTCGTTTCATAGGGTTTGCACCTTAGGAACACGTTGTTAATTATGCTAACTAAGTCTGCTATCAGTATGTTAATTTTCATGCTGTGTGACAAAGCTGAGTTCTTGTGAGCAACATATTTCGAAGCCAAGGGTTTCATGTAATAGGAATGGAGGAGCTGCACTCTGTTCACAGTCTCTAACCAAAGTTCAGTATCAAGGACGAGTCTATTGTTAGGGTGCATAGTGAGGTAATCTATAGTTACCTTGATACTTTGGTGGATGGAGTTAGCTACTTGCTAGATGCTCTCCATTATGTTCCTCTCAGTTTCTACATCACCGCTACTAGAGTTGGTTTTAACTAGGATATTAATGTCATCTGCATACCTACTATAAAGTAGAAAAGTTGTGGACTGTTCTGCAGTGGATTGCTTACGTTTTCTATCCCACCAGGTCATGAAGAGGCCGGCCACATCTCCAGCTATACCGACACCAATGGCTGCACCTTGAACCTGCAAGTATAGTTTCTTATTAAACTTTACTATGTGACTCTTCAAGGTGGATCTTGTGCTAGCCCCTGTTGCATGTGCATTCATTCCTTTCACCTGATTGTTGTTCTCAGGGTGGGTACAGTCCAGCCACTCCAGCGCCCTGTAGTGCTTTTCTTCACTGCTGAGGTGATGGTGGGTGGTCTTCCCCTCTGCGACCCGGTGGGGAAGAATTTACGGAGGTTATGTTCGTCTAAACTGTCACTGTCGTAGCTTAGACTAAGGAGGGGGCCCAGTTCCCTCGTGTTGACTTCACGGAACACTACTTCACTCTCACAGATTACCTCAATGCTTTTCTCCACAGCAAAATCTATGTCTATAGAAGGGTAGTGTTAAATCACATCCATACTACCCACTACACAACCTGTGAGGTTGTTGGAGTAGTTGCAAATACTAATTTTACTGAGGAGATCTTCCGTGCTCACACAGAACTCTGGGGACATTTCTATGAGAGATCGTAATACCTGTGAGAAGAAGTAGGACAGTCTATAATGTGTGATACATGCATATATATGTATGTATCACACATGCTCGAGCTCCAGCGCGCGCTCACGCACATACACACATGCACTCATAGATACACGTACACACACGTACACAAACATACACGAGCATACACAGAAACAAAGCACAGCTTTTGAGATACTTACGGTAGTAATTTTGTTTACGACTCAACGGATATATATATATTTACCATTCTCTATTTACATTTCACGACCTTAAATTACATTCAAGAAATAATTTTCCACTTGTAAAGATGAATGGGCGACTACTTTCAAAGACGTGAAACATTTCAGGGGAGATAACTTAACACAAATTACTAATCCTGTCAGTACGAAATCGTTCTGTTACAACACATAGTAAAGAGGCAAGCTGACAGAATCGTTAGCATGCCGGACAAAATGCTTGGCGGCATTTTGTCCGCCTTCACGTTCTGAGTTCAAATTCCTCTGACGTCGACTTTACCTTTAATCCTTTCTGAGTCGATAAAATAAGTACCAGTCGAGCACTTTCGGGGTCGATAAAATAAGTACCAGTTATGCACTGGGGTCGAGGTAATCGACTGGCTCCCTCCCGCAAAATTCAGGCTGTGTGCCTATAGGAGAAAGGAATATGAGAGAAGATAAGATAAGAGAAGAGTAAAGCTGTATTGCTTCTGATGAAAGATTTTTATTTCAAGTATTTTTACACATCATGGTTTAGAACCTGCATTTTGGACGTCTCTCCAAATATGCGGCAATGGATGGTCGTTTAGCAACATCCTCTCGAAGATTAGCCAAATTTGGGTAGTTCTTCAGCAAATTAACATCTTCCTGGACTGCGGTTTCCAATATGACGTAACAAGCAATATCCGCCAGGGAAAGCTAATTGAAAAAAACGGATGCATTTAGAAAAAGCAAAACATGTGCGACCGCTCACACACGTGCATACACACATACACACACGCGCACACACACACGCACGCACACACACACACACACACACACACGCACATCCCCCACACCCACACAGAGGATGGGCTTCCGTTTACCCGCTACCAAATCCACTCCCAAGGATTTGGTTGGCTGGAGGTTATAGTAGAAAACACTTGTCCAAGTTGCCATGCAGCGAAACTAAAACCGGAACCATGAGGTTGGAAAGCAAACTTTTTTACACAGAGCCACGACTGCGCCTACACGACTGCGCCTACACAACTGCGCCTACACGACTGCGCCTACACAACTGCGCCTACACGACTGCACCTACACAACTGCGCCTACACGACTGCGCCTACACGACTGCGCCTACACAACTGCGCCTACAAGACTGCGCCTACACGACTGCGCCTACACGACTGCGCCTACACGAATGCGCCTACACGACTGCGTCTACACGACTGCGCCTACAAGACTGCGCCTACACGACTGCGCCTACACGACTGCGCCTACACGAATGCGCCTACACGACTGCGTCTACACGACTGCACCTACACAACTGCGCCTACACGACTGCGCCTACACGACTGCGCCTACACGACTGCGCCTACACGACTGCGCCTACAAGACTGCGCCTACACGACTGCGCCTACACGAATGCGCCTACACGACTGCGTCTACACAACTGCGCCTACACGACTGCGCCTACACGACTGCGCTTTACAAAGAAATAAAAAAGAACAATCAACTCAAAACTACTAGAATTACCACTAACACAACCAGCATCAAGACTCTTCTTTTAACTAACACCCTAACTACAAATACTAGTTTCAAATTTCGGCACGGGATCAGCACTTACATTGACCCAAGTACTTATTTTAGACTGGTACTTATTTAATTGTTTCCGAAAGGATGAATGGCAGAGCCAATGTCAGTGGAATTTGAACTCAGAACATAAAGACGTTCCTATATATACAATAGTCCGTGGCTTACTGTGTGGTAAGTAGTTTGGTTCTCAACTACGTAGTTCTGTGTTCAATCCTACTGTGTGATACCTTGGGCAAGTGTCTTTTACTATAGCCTCGAGCCGACCAAAGGCTTGTGAGTGGATTTGGTAGATGCAAGCTGAAAGAAACCCGTCGTGTATATATATATATATGTGTGTGTGTGTGTGTGTGTGTGTGTGTGTGTGTGTGTGTGTGTGTATGTGTGTGTGTGTGAGCGAAACACCTTAACTCCACGCGGCTCCGGCAGAAGGTAATGGTGAACTTCTGCTGACTCTTTTACAACTTTCTTTCACTCTTTCCTCCTGCATCTTGCAGCTCACCTGCGACGGACCGGCGTCCCGTCCAGGTGGGGAACCTATACGCCAAGGAAACCGGGAAACCGGCCCTATGAGCCAGGTGTGGCTCCAGAAGGAACAAACAACAGCAACAACAACATATATATATATAGATATATATATATATATATATACTTTATTTAAAGCAGCAGAAAATTCAACAAAACCTGTTACTCTGAGTTTCCCGTTGCCGTTCATCGGACATGTATTGTTATATTTCGGAATGGTCATTTTGTCTGTTTAGCTTTTAATAAATATGTTGAGTGCCCTTGTTTCACTTGTCCCCCCCCACCACATATATATATATATATATATATATATATATATATATATAGAAAAGAAAGGAGTCATGGAGGAGTTGCTATGTACATCCGTGAGGACCTCACACCCCAGGTCCTTTTGTCATACTCAAACTCGGTGTGTGACACACTAATTGTACATGTAAGGCAACTCGGTGTAGTTGTGTGTGCTACATATCGCCCTCCAGATGCCCCGAGCCATATGGGCAAGTTTGAAGACTGCCTTATAAAAATAGAAGAAGTTCTAGTCACACTAGAACAGCACATAAGTGTACTTCTCATGGAAGACTTCAACCTGCCCAATGTCAGATGGCCCGAGGGCCTTTCTCTCCCAGGAATGACACGATGTGAACGGGGACAGGCGAGGTCCTTCCTGAATCTCATCAACACCCTGTACATGGAGCAAGTAATACTCCAACCAACCAGGGCAGGTAACACACTGGATCTCTGCTTCACAAATAATATGGATCTCATCCATAATGTGAAAGTGACACCGACACTACTCTCGGATCACAACATGGTAGAGCTGACCATGTACGGGCCAAAGGAAAGCATGGACATGCAGCCTACAAGAAACTCTCAGAATCTTTCCAGCTTGAACTTCAATAAGGCAAACTGGAAACAAATTGAGAAAGAGATCCTCAAACAAAACTGGCCTGAATGTCTCTCCTCGCCGGACATCGGCATGAAACTTCAACAATTCATGTCTGTAATGCAAGCCATATGCTACAAATGTGTCCCAGAGAGAAAGGCCACTAAACACAAGAACAAAATCCCCAGAGAGAGGAAAATTCTAATGAGACGGCGCACAAAAATCACGAATCGCCTAAACAAACAAATTGAAAGCAGTGAAAAGTCCCGCCTGAAAATGAAACTGTTGGAAATTGAAAACTGTCTGCAACTCTCCCATGAAAAGGAAAGAGCAGACAAAGAAGCCTGGGCTATAGACAACATAAAATCTAACCCCAGAGCTTTCTACAGGTATGCCAAAGAAACAGCTACGGTGCACTGTAGGATAGGGCCACTCCTTGAAAGGGATGGCACACTCACAGGAAATCCAATGAGGGTAAGTGAAATACTAAATGAGCAATTCAAGAGTGTTTTCACCCCACCTCTTGGGCATTTCCAAATCAGCAATCCAACTGACTTCTTCACCACTGCAGATATGGGGTCAGAGGCGGCGATGATTGATTACATCAATATAAAGGAAGACGATGTAATAAAGGTTATAGATGAGATAGAAACAAACTCAGCTACTGGCCCCGATGGATTCCCAGCAATCCTTCTAAAAGTATGTAAGAGGGTCCTAGCAAGGCCACTGCGGTCTCTCTTTCAGAGCTTCCTTGCAACTGGCAAACTTCCAAGTAAACTGAAGGAAGGTAAAATATGCCCTATTCATAAAGGAGGTAGCAGAGCGGAGGCCAAGAACTACAGACCTATCTCCCTAACCTCACACATCAGCAAGGTCATGGAACGAATTGAAGAAAATGACTTACTGCCTGACACCCAACATGGTTTCCGACCAGGAAGAAGCTGCTTAACTCAGCTCCTACAACACTATGACTGGGTGCTGAAACAACTGCTCAACCACTCAAATGTGGAAGTCATATATCTCGACTTTGCAAAGGCCTTTGATAAAGTCGATCATGGAATGATATGTCACAAACTGCGTGATCTTGGCATAGTTGGAAAATTGGGAGAATGGCTTCATGACTTTCTGAAGAATAGAAGTCAGGTGGTAACAGCCAATGGGGCCACTTCCATTAACACGCAAATAGTGAGCGGTGTTCCGCAGGGCACTGTTTTGGGACCACTACTGTTCATAATGGCCCTCTCAGACATGCCCTCAGCCACGCAGAGAGCCACGATCACAAGTTATGCAGATGATACAAAAGTCTCACAGGCAATACAGAACCCTGAAGACACTAAGCACCTGCAATGTGAGCTGGACGAAATATACAAGTGAGCTGAAAAGAATAGCATGCAGTTCAATGCTGAAAAGTTTCAAGCTTTATACTATCAGCATGCAAAACTGAATGCAATACCCAATGAATACACTGGATCCGGAGGGATTGCAATCCCAGAGGCACAATCAGTGCGTGACTTGGGTATTCACATGAGTGATGACGCGACCTTTCATGTACATGTTGCTAAACTGGCAATGAAATGTAGACGGCTGGCTGGCTGGATTCTTAGTACCTTTAGAACAAGAGAACAAGAAACCATGATGGTCCTCTGGAAGACACTTGTCCTAAGCCACTTTGACTATTGCTCTCAGCTATGGTCACCATCCACTGTCAAGTTGATCACAGAACTTGAGGCGATCCAACGAAGCTACACGAAGAAGATAGCCTCTGTGCAGCATATGAGCTACTGGGAAAGACTCAAGAGATTAAAGCTCTATTCCCTGGAGCGTAGGCGAGAAAGATATGCCATAATATATATCTGGAAGATCCTGGAAGGACTTGTCCCAAACTTTGGCATCGAGAGTCACACAAATGCCAGAACCGGGCGCCACTGCGTAGTACCAAGGACTCCAAATTTGCCATCAAGATGTAGGACAAGATATTGTGATAGCCTGGGCTTCAGAGGACCACAGCTCTTCAATATCCTCCCAAAGAACCTGAGGGACCTGCATGGTGTAGATGCGGATGTCTTTAAAGTAGGACTGGACCTCTTCCTGTCAGGTGTCCCGGATGAACCAACTTCACGGCAGGAGGTGCAGATGAGGGCAGCTGCATCGAACTCTCTCATGCATCAGATGGCGTTTGCTAAAAAGCATCCGTGAGGTAAAATCGTGTAGCGGACCAGATGGCGGTGCCCCAGCATGGTCACAGCTCATTAGCTGAAACTGGAAAATCAAAATCAAAATCAAAAATCATATACAGATATGCATATTGAGTACAGGACGTCACCAATAGTAAACAACATGAAGTACGAAAATAAATGAGTTAAATGCGCAAACAACGAGAGAAAAAATGGAAAACAGGACAAGTAACACAAAGAACGACACTTCATCAGTTGTCGGCTGTCTATCTACCCTTCATTTCGAGCATTCAACGTCAATATGAGGCTTCGAAGACAGTTGCTCCCATAAATATCAAAATAAAATCTTGGATTTATGAAGAGTCAATTTTGGGAACAAAAACAGGACATTGGTGACATACAAGGAAGCCGAACGAAAACAAACATGGAGGATCATTAGACCAGAACGCTGAGAGAAATATTTTCATTGAAAAGAGAAAAGATAGAAGACGTCTAGTCCTTAGGAAGTCGTGGAGGAAAAAAAGATGATCACATAAGGAAAAGAAAGATGGACGATGGTCACGTGTGAGCAGAGAGAGAGAGAAAAAAAAGAGAAAGAGGGAGAGAGAGAGAAAGATAAAAACGGCGAAGGGGAGAAAAAGGGAATTAGAGATGGATGCGCTAGAAAACAGTATAGAAAAGAGTTGCAATAAAAAGGTTACGATAAACTTACTTGGAAATGGATGCGTGGCGTTCAATTAAATAATAATATAAATAATATATATATATATATATATATATATATATATATATATTATATATATATATATATATACATATACATATATATATATACATATACATATACATATACATACATATATATTTATATATATATATGTGTGTGTGTGTCCTTGCTGGCCTGCCTTTGCAGGCCAGCAAGGACACCGTGATGGTGTCGGCTCTTCTGGTGACGTCAATAGTCGCCTGGGGCTAAATGCATCAGTAACACCCCCACCACCCCGCCCTGTCCCTAGCCACATTCAGATGGCTGATCCCGCTTATATTAAAGAGCAGTTACTGTTTATACCTCGCTCAGAGATTTATTATTGTATATATATATATATATATACATAAATTATTAGAGAGTTAACCACTATGTGGATAACTCTAGTGCTAAAAATAGCCCCGATAGTATAGCCACAGAAAAAGATGTTTCCAATTAGAAATAACATACATTTAACGGACGGAAAGTGAAATATAACAAATAAATAGATTGACCCTGAACAAATTGTTTCATTACTAATGTAATATGTAATTTTACTTACATAAACATCTATAAATCATCAGCAGAGGTTTGTCTTAAATACAATCCATTAGACCGACACGAGCGTCAAAAACACGTGCGGTTTAACGATATATATATGTATATATATATATATATATATATATATATATATAACATAATAAATAATATTAAGGTAATAAAAATTATAGAAATTATTATTACCAATGGCCCTAGCACAAAAAAAATTAGTCAATAGACTATATATTATTCACATAAAAATATCGTGTACATTAAAACACATTAAGGGGCTTCCAAATAGGAAACCCTTGTACTAGGAGGAGCAGTAGAAAACTCAAACCACTAATTAGGGATAAATTCTCGAAAGGAATGAAAATTAAAAACATTTACCATCTAATTTAGTTCCTAGACTAAATATATTTTTTTTACTGAAATTAGTCAGAAACCATGGTCTAGGAACTAAATTAGATGGTAAACGTTTTTAATTTTCATTCTTTTCGAGAATTTATCCCTAATTAGCGGTTTGAGTTTTCTACTGTTCTTTCTAGCACAAGGCTTTTCTATTTGGAAGCCTCTTAATATGTTTTAATGTACACGATATTTTTATGTATATATATTTATACCGGAGTATATTTATGCATATATATATACCGGAGTAAACACATAAATGTGAAACAAGGTGGTAAAAAGAGTACTCAAATACCAGGGGTAGAGTAATATGCTTTATTTAAAAGCAGCAGAAATTCAACAAAACCTGTTACTCGGAGTTTCACGTTTTGTTGAATTTCTGCTGCTTTTAAATAAAGTATATATATATATATATATAATATATATATATATATATTATATATATATATATAATATATATATATATATATATGTATATGTATGTATATGTAGATACATATATATATGGGCGTGTGAGTGTGTGCAAAAGTGAGTGAGAGAACAAGAGAGGGAGAAAGTGAGAGTTTGGGAGAGAGAGAGAGAGAGAGAGAGAGAGAGAGAGAGAGAGAGAGAGAGAGAGAGAGAGAGAGAGAGAGAGAGAGAGAGGAACTGAGTAGTGACGGCGAGTATGAACATCAACGATATGACCGAGAGAAAATGCCACAGGTGAGCGTGTTTTACTGAACAGAAATGCAGTAAGGTCCCATCTATATGATATAATGCCTGAAATATACCTGCTGCTTTCAGCACCAAGCTTTAAATATTAGATTTACTCTAATATTCATTGTTTACACGGTCCAAAAATGTTAATATGCGCATGAGACTATTGAAGACTTCCTGTGTTTAAATTTTAAACATTCATAGGTAGGGGCCTCTACGAATTATGTGGATAATTTTAGTTGATCGAAGTCTTTGAGCTCGAAATGTTAAATCGGTAGTTGCAAAAAGTCGTTGCTCAGATGTGTGAGAGAAACAACTTTTACCAACCACCGTTTTTTTTCTAAATATCCTGATGAAGGGGTCTTCACCCCGAAATATAGAAGTACAAGGCAAAACTGCAAATTTGTTCTGATTTATTTTCCTTCTGTAATTTACTTTGTGCCTTCTCGCATTATTCAGGCCTTGAACAACAATCTTCTTTAAAATGTATGTATGTATGTATGTATGTTATATGCATGTATGCATGTATGTATGCATGTATGTATGTCTGTCTGCCTGTATGTATGTATGTGTGTATGTATATATGTATGTGTGTGTATGCATGTATTTATGCATGTATGTACGTCTGTCTGCCTGTATGTATGTATGTATGTGCATGCATGTATGCATGTATGTATGTCTGTCTGTCTGCCTGTATGTATGTATGTATGTATGCATGTGTGTATGTATGTATGTATGTATGTATGTATGTATGTATGTATGTATGCATGTATGTATGTATGTATGCATGTATGTATGTATGTAAGTATATATGTATGTATGTATGTATGCATGTATGTATGTATGTGTATGCATGTATGCATGTATGTATGTCTGTCTGTCTGCCTGTATGTATGTATGTATGTATGTATGTATGCATGTGTGTATGTATGTATGTATGTATGTATGTATGTATGTATGTATGTATGTATGCATGTATGTATGTATGTATGTATGCATGTATGTATGTATGTAGTATATATGTATGTATGTATGTATGCATGTATGTATGTATGTGTATGCATGTATGCATGTATGTATGTCTGTCTGTCTGCCTGTATGTATGTATGTATGTATGTATGCATGTGTGTATGTATGTATGTATGTATGTATGTATGTATGTATGTATGTATGTATGTATGTATGTATGTATGTATGCATGTATGTATGTATGTAAGTATATATGTATGTATGTATGTATGCATGTATGTATGTATGTGTATGCATGTATGCATGTATGTATGTCTGTCTGTCTGCCTGTATGTATGTATGTATGTATGCATGTATGCATGTATGTATGTATGCTTGTATGTATGTATGTATGTATGTATGTATATATGTATGTATGTATGTATGCATGTATGTATGTATGTGTATGTATGTATACATGTATGTATGTCTGTCTGCTTGTATGTATGTATGTATGTTTATTCTAGTATTATGATAAAGAGTAACATATTTATTTAATTATCGCTTTAATTACCGCTTTACTGATAATGCATTTTCCGTGTATTTCCCACGGGAACGAATTAGTTTTAAATATTTTAAACTGAGTACGTATCAAAGATAACCACCATTTCTCTGCAGTGGGAAGTCACAACTCCATTACTATGGACATGTGATTAGATTCTTCAAACCGAATAAACCGGCAGGAGACCTATGCGAGATGCTTGGATAATATCCGCTGTCTCAGTTGGTCAAGCTTGAGACTCCCACCAGAAAGCGTAATGGTAGTTGCTTCTGCTAGAACCCTGTGACGGAGTGGCATGACGACTCTACTCCGACGAACGGCCTCTCCTCACGCATTAGGAATAGTAGGTGCAGAAGTTGGTTGGCTAAAGGATATTTTAAGCACCAAACTTACGGAATTCCCCACTATGTGTAGTTGGCCAGGTTTCAGCTTGCTTTCCACATATTCAAGAACTCTTTCACAAACTTCATTATATCTTTCTGTCACTTTCCTCTGAAAAAAAAAATTAAAAATTAAAAACATAATAGAAATCAAACTGAATATTATACATGCAGGATAAAGCAGTGAGCTGGCTGAATGGTTAGCTCGTCGGATAAAATGCTTAGCGGCATTTCGTCCGTCTCTATATACCCCTTTTTTTAATTACTAGTTTTAGTACTTTAATTGCGTCGCTGCAATTATATACGGGAGCACCGCGTTCAATGGTTATTTTTAATTGATAGTATCGCCGTCAAAATTTAGTATTGTCCCGTCTCATCGGTATTGCGTTCAAAACTAGACATTGCGTAAATAATAGAACATTAATATCTCTCTATAGTTCAGTGACATATCCGACATTGATTTATTGAGATGTGGTAAGGTGCAACAAACATGATTATTTAATAAACGAAATTATACTTTATCAAAAAAAGTTCTTGAGAATATTGAAAGGAACACATCGCACAGTACATATCAGTTCGCTTTTTCAAAGAATAAAAATAAAAATACAAGATTTCAAATATCTTCCAAATCATTCGTTACGAAATAGCTATCATTGTTTACTCATAAACGCCAACTTGATATGTATACAATGATCACCTTCGAAGTGAATGGTAAGGAAACCAGAAATCAGAACTAAATATTCATTGATAGGATTAAACTAAACCAGTGGCTCTGAACCGGTTTTTGTTTATGGACCCCTTGGATTTATATCTTACTCTACTGGACTTCTATAGCTATTCAAAGTATAATAAAAAAAAATTCTACTGCATTTTTATAATTAAATATTATTAGGAAATGTATAAAAATTATAATACCTGGTGTATTGTAGAACTACAAGCAATTTTTTGCCCATAAATATTAACACCAAAATTCCATATGCATCCCGGTTGAGAACCACTGGTCCTCTAAATAGATCGGAGAAAATGTTAGATTTTGTTGGATGTTCTACGTACAATGGTTTGCCTGATGATATCAAAGCTACACAAAATATCAATACTTTTTAGCGAAATGAGATCGAGAATGCAGTGTAAAGTTAAGGTTTGTTAATCCCATCTTGATGTTAAATATTTTCTTTGTCCACGTGCCATTCTTTCACTAGCAATAGCAACGTACATTGTTCTATTCTCTAATTGATTAGATTGAACTTTATTACTTCTACTCAGGTGTCGATACACCAAAAGTGAAAGCAATCTAAGCAAAATTAAAGGGGGCTCATTTTGTGAATGAAAAAGACTAGATCCGTTCCAAGTAATAATGTGTCAACTGTGGAAGGGTTAGTATAATGAATATATTCAAAGGTAAGATTCCTGCCTTCAAACTTTCCGGATTGACATGTAATTGAATGAGAGCGTCCAAAACATGCATTAGACATTCTATAACTTCATCAATAATGTATTCTTCATCAGCGGTTTTACCGTAGAAACCTGGAAATAGGCAAAGAAAATATATGAAATAAAAAATGTATCAAAACGTAAAAAACAGAAGTTAAGTACTGGGCGGTGAGTTGAAGGCGCTAAATTTACTCATTATTGTTTGCCATTATACGCACTGAAACAGTCTGAAGATTACTCTAAATCAAGTCGAATGTCTTAACTTAAGGAAATAGCAGTCAAATATCACTCAAACCGCACTCCGTTGTCTTAGAAAAGTATGAATTACAGCCAGCTGTTATTCTAAAGCAGCTATGATCTGGTAGTGTGTGCCGTCATTTCTACTATTGTTTTGGGTACCTAAATAGTCACGAGCAGATATAAACATCCACTCACCCATCATCCTTCATATTTGATCCAAAGGATCATCATGAACGTGACAGCTCGAGGTAAACAGTGCTGCATTATTACATGGTTCAAATACATAACGGCTGTCCGGCCACGGAATTGGACTGACGACCTTACCAAACCACTAGGCCACGTAGATCCAGTCTAAGAAAAGGACGCATTGGAAATTTACTTTAATTGGGCCATGTACATAGGATGGACAACAACAGGCTCCCCAGACAAATCCTTTACATCCAACTATGCAAGGGGAAAAGAGACCAGGGAAGAACTAGATTAATATTTAAAGATACTGTAAAAAGGAACATGAATTGGAAAGGAACTGATCATAATAAACGGCAAACCCAAGCGAAAAACCGACCAGTATGGAGAAAGCCAACCAAGTCATGCCAAATCGTGACGACTAATTGCAGATGATAGATAATGAGTTTTAGAGTTGAGAGTTTGCTCTTACACTTCCTCATTCCCTTCCTTTTATCTCCTTCGGCCATGCATCTCCTCTATAGCAAGATATCTGAGCTTGTCTCTCTATCATACTTTAAACTTTTGGTGCCTGGCATAAAGCCACCCACCTCCGCTTTACCTCTCGAATACTTCTCTCTTAGCTTTTTTCTTATTCCCTGTTTTTATTCATTTATTTATTTATTTATTTATTTATTTATTTATTTAATTATTTATTTTTATCTAGCATGTTACACTGCAGCCTAACTAGTACCTGTAGCACGAGAAAGGAACCTAATATACACTGCAAAGTGGTTGGCGTTGGGAAGGGCATGCAGTGGCAGAAACTACGACAAAGCTGAAATAGGAGCCCCACGCGACCTTGCAGCTCGCCGGGTCTTGTCAAACCGTCTTGGAAAATGGACGTATGATGATGATGATGATGATGATGATGATGATGATGAGGAGGAGGAGGAGGAGGAGGAGGAGGAGAAGGAGGGGGAGGGGGAGGGGGAGGAGGATAATTGTTTCCCTATGCACAAGAAAAAGACTGAATGGTTACGGTTCAACTGCCTTTGATCACAGATCTGCTCAATCAAAGCTAACAATGAGCTTAAACAACAGCAACGAATACGACGAGAAAAGCAACAGCTACAATCTGTGTTAGAATGAGTGCCGACACATCTAATACTTACCATATAACCTTCCTAAATAACGAATGATCGCCATGCTCTGACCCAAAACTGTAGTGCCATCAATAACGAGTGCCGGAATTGCTTTGAAAGGTATACCTATAGAGAAACCACATTTTCAAACTAATTATAAAGAAAACAAACAAATGCGGTTTTATCGTTCGTTCTATATACATACACAGACATCTCAAAAGTAAATGGACACTTCTTCTTTCATATATATATTCTGAGATCATATATATTCACGACACTGACCATGGGATTGCACCTAGAAAGTTGCCCCCCCCCCAGGCACAAGTTCGGGCAAAGTTGTTTAATGAAGACCAAGTCGCCCATGCCTAGTGGCCTCCCCTCTCTACGCCACCAGTGTTATCCAAGGGAAAGGCAACAGCAGATACAGCTTGATATTTCTACAGCTGAGTGAACTGGAGCAACGTGAAATAAAGTGTCTTGCTCAAGAACATAACACGCAGCCCGGTCCGGAATTCGAGCTCACAACCTTGACGCTCTAACCACTGAGCCATGCGCATTCACAATATATATATATATATATAATATATATATATATATATATATATATATCTCTATATATAAAACTGAAATGCGTTTTTACCGCTTGGTTCGCTTTCAATGCCACTACATCCCGTCCGATTCGCTCCAAAATTTACAGGGACATGTAGAATGAGGTGACGATGCGCGTGGGCTACCTTACAAATCCCTATCTTAAAAGGTGTGGTTGCTAGGGGCCATCTTCCTACCTCACCCTATTTCCTCCAGTACTCTGTCACTCCTCTTCATTTGACAATGCAACTACCGTTATTTAATGTAAAGTCTTCCTCAAATCACTCTGTCGCTATTTACTCTCTTCCAAGAACATTTTCACTCACTCTTATTTCTTACCTTCCTATACATTTTACCCATGTATCTATCAGCGTTCATAGACTAACAAAATTTACATACATCGCCATCCCCATCGCCATCGCATTCTATTGTCTACCTGTCAACACACAACACACACACACATAATATACATATATCTAACATTATATTTTTATGTTTTTGTTTTTTTACTGTTTCATTTCCCTGTTAGTGGTTTGATCTCTAATTTAATTTCTACAGTGTGCACACACACACACACACACACACACACACCACACACACACACACACACACACACACACACCCCTATATGTGTCCCCAGTAGACCCGAATGAAATCGGGTTCTCTTCATCAAAATGTGAAAAGGGGTCTAGAATTATCATCACCACAACTTATGTTTTTCCTAATGATAATTATCATCGCCACCACCAACACACAATCATGACAATCTTTCTCTTAAAACAAATCATGTTTACATTGCAAAATATTTCATTTTCCCGTCCTCTCTTTCATATATGTGACCCAGGTTTGGGTGGCCGCACAGCTACAATTAGACAACGGCTAAAAACATTCGATGTTGATAATGTCTGGATCGTTCCATTCAACCCTTTGCTTTCCAAAACATTTAATGCACACATTAATGTTGAGTACTGCAGTTCGGTGAGATGCATACAATACCTCTGCAAGTACATTAATAAGGGCGATGATATGGCCGTGTTTGTGTTCAGTGATGAAGACCTTAGACATGATGAAATTAAACAATTCGTTTGGGTAGGTATGTATCCTCCATTATAAGCAGCGTGGCGCATTTTTGGATACGAGATTCATCTAAGCTCACCATCAGTTTTCCACCTGAATGTTCATTTACAGAAGAGACAGCTGGTTTACTTCACAGAGAAAAAATGCACGTCAAGTCATTGAAAATCCAAAAGGGACTACGCTTACAGCATTTTAAAAATTGTGTTCAGTTGATGAGTTTGCTGCTACTCTCATTTACCCTGAAGTACCGGAATATTACACATACAACAACAATAATTGGAAGCGCAGGTCACATGGAACAGAACTTGACAATTGGCCCGGTGTTTCTAGGGAACGTCATTGGGCGTGTGTATAATATCCATCCTACCAAACAGGAAATCTTTTTGAGAATGCTACTTCATGTAGTTACTGGACTGAAGTCTTTTGCTGATCTTCGCACGGTTGATGGCATCATCTGCGCCACTTACAGGAAAGCATGTTTGAGGCGCGGACTTCTTCTCAATGACGACCACTTACACAGGACATTAGCATAGGCCTCAAATTGTAAACTGCCATGGCAAATGCGTCGATTGTTTTGTAGCATATTAATCCACTGTAATCCCAGCAACCCTCTTAACCTTTGGGATCGTTCAGACAGAGCCTATCAAAGGACATACAGGCTAATTTAGCGCAACGTGATGGCAACGACGATGTTTATAATGAGGCATTAATCGACATGGACAGACACATCAGACGCTATGTTATACGCGGTTTAAGTGAATTCCATCTGCCAACACCTGTCCATCATGAAGCGCCTTTGGATGTTGAATACATGTCAGAAAACACTACAACATTGCCGAATTGACGGAAACAATTACGCGAGATGAACCAAGACTTTTGCCTGAACAAAGAGAGATTTATAATGAAATTATTGACAGCGTTAGATTGAACAAGGAAAGCTTTTCTTTTTGAATGCTCCAGGTGGTACTGGTAAAACTTTCGTTATCAATTTGATTCTCGCAAAGCTGCGCGCTGAACGTCGATTTGCCATTGCATGTGCCTCAAGTGGTATTGCAGCGACACTGCTTCAAGGCGGCCGTACGGCACATAGTGCATTCAAATTGCCCATGGACATTGGAAAGAAAGATAATCCTATATGTAATATAGATCGTAGTTCCTCAAGAGCAAGACTTCTTCGTGAATGCAGTCTTTTTATTTGGGATGAGGCTACAATGAGTAATAAGGCCATGTTTGAGGCTCTTGACAGAACTCTCCAAGATTTGCGTCAAAATACAAAATAATGGGTGGAGCTACGTTTCTCATGGCAGGAGATTTTCGACAACTCTTCCTGTTGTCCGAGCAGGCACTAGAGCTGATGAGGTTAATGCATGTATAAAGCATTCTTTTGTGTGGCACAGTGTTATCAGTCGCCATCTTCAAACAAACATGAGAGTCCACCTACATGGTGATGTGGAGTCTGAGGCTTTCGCAAAACACCTATTAGATCTTGGTGATGGAGTTTTGCCTTTCGTTGATGATGAGCATATTCGGTTGCCTTTTGGGAATTTCGTTCCAAATGTAGAAGAACTTATAAGAGCCGTTTTACCTGACGTCGAAACCAACTTCCAGGATCTCGATTGGCTAAGAGCAAGAGCTATTCTATCCCCTCATAATACAAATAAACAAGTACTTGATATGAATCCTGGTGAGATAGTTTCTTTCATGTCCATCGATACAAATAAATATGAGAATGATGCAGTCAAATATCCACCCGAGCTACTCAACAAGCTAACACCTCCGGGACTTCCACCTCATCATTTGTGTTTGAAAGTTGGTGCTCCAATCATGGTGCTCAGAAATATGGAACGCCTGAAATATGCAATGGAACCCGAATGGTTATTAGGAGGATTCAAAGCCATGTTATAACTGCTGAAATTTTGAGTGGACCATTTGTAGGAACAATCAAAATGATACATAAAATGAGTATCACCCTCTGATTTTAAACGCTTTCAATTTCCAATAAAACTATGCTTCGCGATGACAATCAACAAGTCACAGGGACAATCACTGGACATTGTAGGCATTAACCTGTCACAACCGGTTTTCAGTCATGGTCAATTGTACGTAGCCTGTTCTCGAGTTGGAAATCCACATAAACTCTTCATTCTTGGCAATCATGAGCGCACAAGGAACGTGGTTTATCAGGAGGCTCTGACAAAAGAAAACTGATTGTAAGTCATGAAATTTTGCTTGATTTTTTATTTTGCACCTCTTCATTATCTCTTCATTTTTGAAATAAAGACATTAAAAAGAACATGGTTCATAAAGAACATTGGGTTCAGATGTTTGCAAACATTTGATCCAACTCATTCTCTTTATTCCTCATTTTCCGATTCCTTCTACGTCTCCATTAAACGGTTTTATCAAGTTATTGTTTCTTCTTCGCTACATAAGACATTCATAAAGTGAATGAGTTGTTAATTACATTTTATACACTATTCCATTGTTTAGGTGGTGTCGAAAGGACTGGCATGTGTCACCATATAAACTCTCTCAGTCAAACTCCCACTCATGAGTTCACATCGTGATACTCTTTCTACAAAACTGAGCTGGGTGTGAATTCTAATTTCATTCACTATAACAGATTTTTTAATTTTTGAAACAAACACATTGCCTCTTTCGTTTTAAAACAATAAAACAATACTACCTTAATACATTGGTCCAACAACAAAAAACATCCAACACTCTCATTCTTTTATGTATCTGTCTTCCTCCATCACTCACTCACTTTTCTCCCCTTCCTCACTTCTTTCTCTATAACGTCGTTTCACAGAGCATCTACCTCCCTTACATTCACTTTCTCTTTATAACGTCGTTTCACAGCGTCCGTTATCCCCCTCCCTGCCTTCCACAGCGCTTTCACACACTCTCACTCTCCACGTCTGTCTGCATTCATAGAGAGAATTATCATCGCCACAACCACCACTCAATCATGACAACAAATATTATGAATCAGATATTTATTGGGTTAATTTATATATGTGTTTGTGTATCTATATATAAATATGTATATATAATATCTTTATATTACCAAGTGCATATATCTGTATTTACATATATATATATATATATATATATATATATATATATATATTATATATATATATATATATATATATATATATATATATAATATTTGTATACATTTATATATACCCACTCTTACCCGCGCGTAGAGCGGGTCACCTTCGCTAGTATATATATAAAACTGAAATGCGTTTTTTTTTTACTGCTTGGATCGCTTTCAATGCCACTACATCCCGTCCGATTCGCTCCAAAATTTACAGGGACATGTAGAATGAGGTGACGATGCTCGTGGGCTAACTTAGAAATCCATATCTTAAAAGGTGTGGTTGCTAGGGGCCATCTTCCTCACTCACCCTATTTCCTCCAGTACCCTCTCACTCCTCGTCACTTGACAAATCCACTCCAGTTATTTAATGTAAAGTCTTCCTCAAATCACTCTGTCGCTATTTACTCTCTTCCAAGAACATTTTCACTCACTCTTATCTCTTAGCTTCCCATACATTTTACTCATGTATCTATCAGCGTTCATAGACAGAAACAAATATTACATCGTCCTCGCCATCGCCATCGCATTCTATTGTCTACCTGTCAACACACACACACATATATACATATATCTAATATTATATTTTTATTTTTATGTTTTTGTTTTTGGTTTTTTACTGTTTCATTTCCCTATTAGTAGTTTTATCTCTAATTTAATTTCTACAGCGTGCACACACACACACACACATACACACACACACACCTATATGTGGCCCCAGTACACCCGAATGAAATCAAGTTCTCTTCATCAAAATGTGAAAAGGGGTCTACAATTATCATCGCCACAACTTATGTATGCCTTCCTCACTCACTTACTCTTTTTCCTAATGATAATTATCATCGCCACCACCAACACCGCCAACACACAATCATGACAATCTTTCTCTTAAAACAAATCATGTTTACATTGCAAAATATTTCATTTTCCCGTCCTCTCTTTCATATATCACCTTTTCTTTCTCGAGCTCTCTCTTTTTTCACCGTCTCTATTTATTTTACAACGAGTCTATCAATGACAGCCGCAAAAGTTTCAATATTCCTACTTCAGAAACGCAACAGATATTATTTTTTTGCCGAGGTTAAAGCCCACTACATCCCGTCGGATTCACTCCAAAATTTACACCTTCTCTTTCTACCTCTAACTCCCATTCAATTTCTCTTTATCTCCATTCTTAAAGATAATTATCATCGCCACCACCACCACCACCAACACACAATCTGGACAATCTTTCTCTTATAACAAATCATGTTTACATTGCAACGACGTCTGCCACCTCCGCCGTCTCTATTTATTCTGCAAATGACCAGAACTCGGGAAACTTGGTTGAGTGTTCTATGGTCTATGACCAGAACTCGGGAAACTTGCTTGACTGTTCTATGGTCTATGACCAGAACTCGGGAAACTTGCTTGAGTGTTCTATGGTCTATGACCAGAACTTGGGAAACTTGGTTGAGTCCTCATCTTATAAAATGTGGCCCCAGTAGACCCAAATGAAATCGGGTTATATTAACCAAAATGTGAAAAGGGGTCTAAATGGGGCTGGAAGGGGATTAAAATTTAAAGGAGCGGGTGTTTAGCAATCCTCTGTTACATCAAGCTAAAAAATTTGCGCCAGCCTTTTAATCGTCAATGTGTTGCCGTCCATGATGAAGTTTTGAATGCTTGCCATCGTAGTCTACTGTCGTGAGAAAGAATCAATTCAAAACTTGGTTTTTAGGGATTTTCTTTTACATCAAGTTCAAAATTTTACGCCAGCCGTTGAACTGTCAATACGTTGCTGTCCGTCGTTAAGAAATGCCAGCCATGCTGACTCTACTATCCTCAAATTCTATCCCTTCAAACTTTGGTTTCCAATATTTTATTATTTTTATTCAGCTCGCAAGTTCGGCTGTCCCTTTTAAATGTTAGTGTTTTGCTGTCTGTCTTGAAGCAGACCTTTCCGTTGTTACTGCCTGATATTTATGATTGATCTTTCTAAATATTTTATTTCTCAACTTACTCAAGATCTTTTGTTGTTTATAAATGGGAGAGAGATAGATAAAGATAGAGAGTAAGAGAAAGCGAGGGAGAGTCCGAGAGAAAGGAGAAAGAAACAAAGAGGGAGAATCATCATCATCATCATCATCGTTTAACGTCTGTTTTCCGTGCTAGCACGGGTTGGACAGTTTGACAGGGGTCTGGGAAGTCAGGAGGCTGCACCAGGCTCCAGTCTGATCTGGCAGTGTTTCTACAGGTGGATGCCCTTCCTAACGCCAACCACTCTGTGAGCGTAGTGGGTGCTTTTTTCGTGCCGCCTGCTCAGGTGCCAGGGGGGCTGGCAGCGGCCACGATCGGTTGGTGCTTTTTTACGTGCCACCAGCACAGAAGCCAGTCAAGGCGGCGCTGCAATCCGCTACGTTCGGATGGTGCTTTTTACGTGCTGAAAGGAAGCAACAGAAAGTAACAACCACAATCTTACCCGCGCGTAGAGCGGGTCAACTTCTGCTAGTCTTCTATCTATCTATTCTATATATAAAACTGAAATGCGTTTTTACCGCTATGATCGCTTTCAATGCCACTACGTCCCGTCCGATTCGCTCCAAAATTTACAGGGACATGTAGAATGAGGTGACGATGCTCGTGGGCTACCTTAGAAATCCCTAGCTTGAAAGGTGTGGTTGCTAGGGGCCATCCTCCTCACTCACGCTATTTCCTTCTTTCCCTCTCTTACTCCCCTTCATTTATAACTTTGAGAATGCCACTCCTGTTATTTAATGTATTCCCCTCAACTCCCTTTCACTTTCCCTTTATAACTTCGTCAGACGGCTTTCTTTGATGTATCTGTCTGCATTCATAGGGAGAATTATCATCGCTACAAATTATGTATATGTCTTCCTCACTCACTCACTCTTTTTCCTAATGATAATTATAATCGCCACCGCCACCACCACCACCAACACACAATACTCACTCTATTTCATACAAACGGCCTTCTTTTATGTATCTGTCTGTGTGAAAGAGATAGATAACTGAAATTTTTTACTCGGTTTTTGTAGTGCGTGCGTGTATATGCATGTATGTGTATATGTATGTATGCATGTATGTGTGTGTGTGTATGTATCTATGTATGTGTGTATATGTATGTGTATGTATGTGTGTGTGTATGTGTGTGTATGTATGAGTGTGTATGTATGTACCTTTGCCTGTTTATGTAACGGTCTGCTATGTAGAAAATAATGAGGTTGACTCAATGGAAATACATACATACACACACACATACATACACACACATACATACACACACACATACATACACATACATACACACACACACATACATAGATGCAGACCTATGTTAAAAGTGCTGGCAAGTTTGCATGACAACTACTTTTTTTTCCTCAAATGAAAGGTGTCACCTCTAGGACAAAATTCCTCATCTTATAAAATGTGGCCCGAGTACACCCGAATGAAATCGCGTTATATTAACCAAAATGTGAAAAGGGGTCTAAATGGGGCTGGAAGGGGATTAAAATTTAAAGGAGCGGGTGTTTAGCAATTCTCTGTTACATCAAGCTAAAAAATTTGCGTCAATGTGTTGCCGTCCATGATTTTACGCCAGCCGTTAAACTGTCAAAACGTTGCTGTCCGTCGTTAAGAAATGCCAGCCATGCTGACTCTACTACCCTCAGATTCTATCCCTTCAAACTTTGGTTTCCAATATTTTATTATTTTTATTCAGCTTGCAAGTTCGTCTGTCCCTTTTAAATGTTAGTGTTTTGCTGTCTGCCTTGAAGCAGACCTTTCCGTTGTTACTGCCTGATATTTATGATTGATCTTACTAAATATTTTATTTCTCAACTTACTCAAGATCTTTTGTTGTTTATAAATGGGAGAGAGATAGATAAAGATAGAGAGTAAGAGAAAGCGAGGGAGAGTCCGAGAGAAAGGAAGAGTAAGAGAATGGGGAAAGTGAGAGAGAAACAAAGAGGGAGAATCATCATCATCATCATCATCGTTTAACGTCCGTTTTCCGTGCTAGCACGGGTTGGACAGTTTGACAGGGGTCTGGGAAGTCAGGAGGCTGCACCAGGCTCCAGTCTGATCTGGCAGTGTTTCTACAGGTGGATGCGCTTCCTAACGCCAACCACTCTGTGAGCGTAGTGGGTGCTTTTTTCGTGCCGCCTGCTCAGGTGCCAGGGGGGCTGGCAGCGGCCACGATCGGTTGGTGCTTTTTACGTGCCACCAGCACAGAAGCCAGTCAAGGCGGCGCTGCAATCGGCCACGTTCGAATGGTGCTTTTTACGTGCTGAAAGGAAGCAACAGAAAGTAACAACAACACTCTTACCCGCGCGTAGAGCGGGTCACCTTCAGCTAGTATATATATATACATATATATATATATGTATGTATGTATGTATGTATGTATGTATGTATGTATGTATGTATGTATGTATGTATGTATGTTCATATACGTATGTATATATATGTATGTATACTCACACACACACACACACACACACACACACACACACACATACACACACACACAGACACACACACACACATAGAGACATCGATGTTTCGTTATCGTTGTACTTTTCAATGCGGTGTACCGAACAAGGTCTGCTGCAAGCTATAATGCCGACTATGACTACATGCTAAATGGTTTAAAAACTATGTGATGGCAAATCTCAACGTTTCATACCACGGGAAAAATTCAAATATCAATTAGAAACACCTCGGAGTATATAAACAAAATCCAACACACATACATAAGGTGTGTGTATGTTGTTTGCTCATGGGTCGCAATGCACCTGATATTCAAAATACCTGAAAGTAAGTAACAAGCAAGCGAGACAACTCATATCATCTCCCTGAACTAACATCAGGTCCCACGAACTAACAACACACAGACGTTGTGTATGCGTGTTCAGTTTTGTTTATGTACCTCGAGCTCTTTCTAATTCATATTTGAATATATATACTCTTTTACTCTTTTACTTTTTTACTTGTTTCAGTCATTTTGACTGTGGCCATGCTGGAGCACTGCCTTGAGTTGAGCAAATCGACCCCAGGACTTATTCTTTGTAAGCCTAGTACTTATTCTATCGGTCTCTTTTGCCGAACCGCTAAGTTACGGGGACGTAAACACACCTACATCGGTTGTCATGCGATGTTGAGGGGACAAACACAGACACACAAACACACACACACACACACACACACATACACACACGTGCGCATAGGGAGAGAGAGAAAGAGAGAGAGAGAGAGAGAGGGAGAGAGAGAAAGAGAGAGAGAGAGAGAGGGAGAGAGAGAAAGAGAGAGAGATAGAGGGAGAGAGAGAAAGAGAGAGGCAATTGTGCGGATAAGAACTCTGGATGTCACCTGTGGACTCTGAATATATATATATATATATATATATATATATATATATATATATACATATATATATATATAAATTGTACATGGGCGATCGTTGTATTCTTTCTTGTCTTGAGGTTCACAACCAAACGGCTGGGTGGTACACATATGGAGACGGGTGCATAGATTAGAATGCAGTTTGTATTTTTTCCCCAGCACCCATACTTACTGAGAAAATCGATTGAAGCTGTTTCTAATGGAATTCCCATTTGTTCCGCCATTAAAACAACCAGTTGTTCATACAGTTGGCATATACCATTTCGCTAGCAACAAGGAAAGTACAGGATGACAGCCAGCCTAAACTTTCGCTATGCTGTCTCTCTTCTTTCACTTCTTTGTAGGGTTAATAATCTTAATCTTTAGTTACAGTTTCTCATTCAAACTACATAATAGGCAGAATTGTCGGATTAAGGCAGTCGGGTGTTTTGAGGGAGATTTGCCAGCTATTCCTACCAGGTTTAGCTACCATGTAGAGGTCTGAACTTAATTTTCATTCACATATGCCTAACCGAGAACGATAACAGCCACATCATACAAACAGGCCGGATGAAACCGGGCTTAGCATCTATATGTATATATGTATGTATGTATGTATGTATGTATGTATGTATGTATGTATGTATGTATGTATGTATGTATAAATGCATAAATATGTATATATATATACTTGGAAATGGATGCGTGACGTTCAATTAAATAATAATATAAATAATATATATTTATATGTATTTGCATACATATATATTTTGTGCTCGAAATGAGGAGTAGATAGACAGCCGACAACTGATGAAGGTTCGCTCTTTGCATTACTTGTCCTGTTTTTCATTTTTATCGTTGTTTGCGTAATTACTTATTTTTGTTTCTGTATTTCATGTTGTTTACTGTTGGTGACGTCTTGTACTCATATATGCATAATATATATATATATATATTATATATATATATATATATATATATATATATATATATATATATATATATATATATATATATATATATATATATATATATATATAAAATACATACATGCATATATATATATATATTATATATATATATATTGTTACGAAGGGGGACCTCCGATTCGAACTGTTACGGAATCCCTCACACCCAGGCCCGTTCGATGCAGCGAATGTTTTCGCCACGGAAACTCGGAGAGAGGAGAGAGATACAACAACAACAACAACAGCAGCAGCAGCAGCACAGAGGCAACCGAGAGAGACACAATGAGGCAAGGCACAACTGGCTTACATTTAACAACTAGTTTATATGACAATCAATCGTTACAACATCAAATACATATCAGGTACATTTAAAAGAGGACATGCAAGTAACAACTCAATACACCATACAGGTATACCACAGATCAAAGCATTTAACAACATGCAGATACAATATAACCGTCCGGTAACAACACATCAAGTTCAATAACAACAGCAATTAAAGAGTACACATGCAAGAAACAGGTATACAATGTTCATGTCACAAATAATTCACGTTACAAATCAATGTTCAAATCCAATTAAACAAATAACGTTCACAGTTCTTTAAAGTCCTTTTCTACTTTCTTTGCAACATGTATCAACACAATTCTGAACATGAATACCACAACTCGATATATGTATGTATATCAACAAGTCCTTTACTCAATTCACATTGTTCATTAAATTCCTTTTTACTGTCTCATTTCTTTTCAACATTTCGATACATCAATTCCTTTTCCTTCTTTTTATTCACATATCAATACACAATTCACGTACCTTACATTAGCCAACGCCTCATATTGTCTTCCTTTCTATCAACCGCCTTTTCCTCTGTATATATCCCTCTCTGTCCCAATACTCCACAACCGCCGACTGCCTAAATTCCAACCGCTCGCCTTGACGACCGAATACCGACTGTCTAAAAACCTCTGCTCTCTCACCACCCCCAATCTGTCTTAGCACTGCTAATATGCTCTCTATCTGCTCTCAGATTCATTACTCTGTCTTTCTCATTACTTTCTTCTTCCTCTTCTTCACTGTCACTAGATTCTTCCTTACTTTATCTTCCTCGGCCCTCACATCTCTCTGACCCCTAATCGACCGGCACAAGGCCAAAGGTCTCTCCAAAAGCCATTACTCTTCCAGTAAACAAAGGGCTGTGGCTTTTTATTCCAGACTTGCAGGCGCCACTCCCAACAAAGTGGGTCAAGAAATACTGCACCAGCCGAATCATTCATAGCACTACCCCCTACCTAAGCTTTGTCGACCCGACAAAAAGCACAACAGACCCGCACCTCCGAGGGCGAGCTCCAGCAGATGTTCCAGGAACTGGAGGTCCCCTTGGGTGGTTTCTCCTCCAGGGGTCTCACCTCCCACGGCCACCACCTCACCACCGGCCACAGGTTGGCACCTTCCCTCTGCGGCCTGGGTAACACCTCTGCCAAGGCCGCCAAGCTTCCTACGAGCCGCCTACAATGGGCGCACCGTCCGAGGAAGTTCCTCAAATCCCTCACACAAGCAGGGTCCGGCCAATCCTTCACAGTGGCCACCTTCCTCAGGGCTCTATACCCCACGTAGCATCCTGCTGTGCTATCTCCATTCCGCGCAATTATCGCCGACGACCAGGGACCATTCCGCTTTTCCACTGTTTCCTGTCGCCGATATCTCCTCTTTCGCTGCTGTACTGGGACCATTCTGCGGCCTCGTTGCTTCCTCAAGCGACGACCGCCTGGGCCGATGAAGCGCTCCGCCATGTTCGTGCGACCAACATCTTGCGCTCCTCACCAACGGTTGCTTCTTCCGCAACTGCATCGGTGGACCACCACCTCCTTCAACTGCATTACTGTATTGGCAGAACTGGCCCCGCCGCTGGTTCACCGTCCGGCGCAGTTCTACGATTTGCCCTCTACAAATCACCTGCGCAGCCTTCAATAAATCGGCCGACCCAACCAGCGCTCTGTCAACTTCTGCTTCTACTAGGGTCCACCCGACCCTCAATTGAGCTTTTACTATGCACTGCCTGTCGGGCACCACCGGCCCCAAGCAGCCATCAACCACACAGCTCACCCAACACTGAAGCAGTCTTCCTGGTCTTGGTAGACCCACCACCGTTCGCAGCCGTCTCGCCTCGTCAACGGGCTTGGTCCTTTTCCTCACCAGCTTCTGCACCGAAGGCCTCACAACATGCACGCTCGGCCACCAGTCCATCCACGCCTGTGGCCTCTCCACAGTGGGAACCATACAGTCCCTCTGAGCCCCGAGAGACAGGCGCCCAGACACCAAAGGACTCGCACACGGCACAACACCTGCCGCGACCATTACACACAGAGTCGGAACCTCGGATTTAGCGATATCCGCTCCAGACTTCGCCAGCTCTTCGTCCTGAGCTCCGAGAGACAGGGGTCGAGACGCCAAGGGCTCCAGGCACGGAACAACAGCATCAACCATAACACCTTCAAAAGGGCTTTCGGTTTCCTCAACCTCTACGGGTTCCAAATCACAAGATTTCTCGGGTACAGCATCACAAATTTCGGCAACCAACCCAGGTTCCGCAACACTTCCTTCAGGTCCAGCGTCACAAATTTCAGCAACCACTTCGGGTTCCGCAACATCAAAGGGTTCTTCCGACCCACACTCTTCACTTGACGCTTCATTTGACGGGCAATCTCCGCCCACAGGACCGTCGCTATCCCCCGTCCAACACCGATCCTCCAAACTGACCCATCCGCGACCTCAAGCTCCTGCCGATCTGCCCACAGGCCCTATCGCCTCTCGTCCATCCTTTCCAAGAATGTGTCTGTCTGCGCCATCTGGCCCCTCAACATCTTTATAATCAAGGCAAGCGAAATCTCCTCGTCTCCGGTTTGACAACCAGACGAATCCATAGCGAAAAAGTCGATCGAGCGCAGCAATCAGGACAATCCCACTTCTGACACCAATTGTTACGAGGGAGGACCTCCGATTCGAACTGTTACGGAATCCCTCACACCCAGGCCCGTTCGATGCAGCGAATGTTTTCGCCACGGAAACTCGGAGAGAGGAGAGAGATACAACAACAACAACAACAGCAGCAGCAGCAGCAGCACAGAGGCAACCGAGAGAGACACAATGAGGCAAGGCACAACTGGCTTACATTTAACAACTAGTTTATATGACAATCAATCGTTACAACATCAAATACATATCAGGTACATTTAAAAGAGGACATGCAAGTAACAACTCAATACACCATACAGGTATACCACAGATCAAAGCATTTAACAACATGCAGATACAATATAACCGTCCGGTAACAACACATCAAGTTCAATAACAACAGCAATTAAAGAGTACACATGCAAGAAACAGGTATACAATGTTCATGTCACAAATAATTCACGTTACAAATCAATGTTCAAATCCAATTAAACAAATAACGTTCACAGTTCTTTAAAGTCCTTTTCTACTTTCTTTGCAACATGTATCAACACAATTCTGAACATGAATACCACAACTCGATATATGTATGTATATCAACAAGTCCTTTACTCAATTCACATTGTTCATTAAATTCCTTTTTACTGTCTCATTTCTTTTCAACATTTCGATACATCAATTCCTTTTCCTTCTTTTCTTCACATATCAATACACAATTCACGTACCTTACATTAGCCAACGCCTCATATTGTCTTCCTTTCTATCAACCGCCTTTTCCTCTGTATATATCCCTCTCTGTCCCAATACTCCACAACCGCCGACTGCCTAAATTCCAACCGCTCGCCTTGACGACCGAATACCGACTGTCTAAAATCCTCTGCTCTCTCACCACCCCCAATCTGTCTTAGCACTGCTAATATGCTCTCTATCTGCTCTCAGATTCCTTACTCTGTCTTTCTCACTACTTTCTTCTTCCTCTTCTTCACTGTCACTAGATTCTTCCTTACTCTATCTTCCTCGGCCCTCACATCTCTCTGACCCCTAATCGACCGACACAAGGCCAAAGGTCCCTCCAAAAGCCATTACTCTTCCAGTAAACAAAGAGCTGTGGCTTTTTATTCCAGACTTGCAGGCGCCACTCCCAACAAAGTGGGTCAAGAAATACTGCACCAGCTGAACCATTCATAGCAATATATATATATATATATATATATATATATATATATATATATATATATATATATATATATAATATATCTTTGTACATATATAAAAGCAAGTTTTCTGTTTCTTTCTTTGTCTGTCTGTGTCAAGTGCCGTATACACCCGTTAACGAATCTTCGTGAAGCTTTGGAAATATGCTAAAGTAACATCCAGTTTGTTACTAAGCTCATTGAAGTTTAATAAAAAATCTATAATTGGATGGCTAGGGCCCCTAGAAGGGATCCACATATATAGCCACTACAAATATTTTTAACGGCCATTCATTTTCTTATATGGTATAAATCAAGTTGAGTATGTTTATTTCTTACTATTTGAACTGTTAGAGTTATTTTCGCAATTTAACCAGTGCAACCCTAAACAAGTAAATTGTATTTTCCTAAACAACAGATCCACTATTTCGGTTAGTGACTTATTCACGAATATACCATGAATGACGATGCCTTCCATGTCATTTCAGCCAGTTGACAAGCGCTGCATGAAGACCTATTCTGCTTTTAGATAAATGCACTGTCATCACAAAGGTCTCACCCTATTTACATGTAGGAACACCTTCTTAAAATCTATCTGTACATCTTGTAAATGGCCAGCGTGTATATTTCACAGAAAACAATGTACAAAACATAGTTCTGAATCCACCAGAAACCTCTGAGAGCTTTCTTCAAATTATGCCAATGTGAGCTGTTTGCCCGAACACTGTTTTATGTGGAGTTCTATACCTGGGCACACAATATATGGAACAGACGCAAGCAAGTAGCACGCGTTGAGGACTGGGAAGAAGATGCTGTCTTCCGAAGTGGGGTCATCGGGCTGATGTGCACTGTCTACCCTAATCAGCAGGAGTGCTTCTTTCTGCATCTACTGCTGCACATTGTCGGAGGTCCTACATCACAGACTTTCGAAGACACAATGGGGAAGTGTGCACGACCTACAGAGAAGCCTGCGCCAAACATGAACTACTGGAGGATGATGTTCACCGGGACCCGTTAGCACAGCAATAAGTCTATTGCGCTACCTATTTTCTATCATGTTGATGACATGTGACTTGCGTGAACCTCTCAAGCTTTGGGTAACCCACATAACTAGCTTGGCAGAGGACATCCTACAAAGGATTAAAATGCAAAAACTCAGCGGAAATTGCTACGTTCAATAACGCCATTTACAATGAGGCATTACTTGACCTGGACACTCGAGTACAAGCTATGGGGGGTCAAGGCAATTCCACATTTGGTCTGCCTCAACCGGAGCAGGCAGCAAACAATCTCGCAATTGATTACCTGTTAGAAATCAGCAATGACATCGAAGAAATGACGGCGTACATAGCTGATAAAGAACACAAACTGATGGAGGACCAACTGGGTGTTTATAACACCATTATTTCGAGCATCAAAAATGAAAGAGGTCTTTTCTGTCTAGATGTTCCAAGTGGAACTGGTTAAAACATTTGTCATCAACCTTGTTCTGGTTAAACTGCGCCAAATGAAACACATTGCCATAGCAGTGGCATCAAGTGAAATAGTTACAACTCTGCAAAGTGGTGGCCGCACAGCTCATTCCTGTTTCAAACTGCCTTTGGACCTGTGCAGAAATAGAAGGAAAACTGTAACATCAGTCGTGGTTCTATAAAAGACAACCTTCTGGGTTTCTGGTGGATTCAGGCTGATCATCTGGGACGAAGTGACAATGAACCATAAGGCTTCCTTTGAAGCTCGTGACATGGCTCTTCATGATCTGAGAGACACCAGGCTCATGGAAGGTGTCACAGTCTTGCTTGAAGGAGGCTTTAGACAAACCCTTCCCGTGGTTCCAAAAGCAACAAGAGCTGATGAAGTAAATGCCAGCATAAAGTCGTCCTACCTAAGGAGCAGTGTGCAAAAGCTGAGACTCACAACCAGCATGAGACTGCAGCTCAGTGGTAATGATACAGACAGATCCTTCTCAAAGCAACTGTTGGACGTCGGTAATGGCACTTCGGTTGGCGAGAAGGATGGCCGGGTAAGCTTGCTTTTGGACATATGGTATCTGATTTAAAAGACTAATGAATAAGGAGTTTCCTAACCTGAGGAATCAGTTTAAAGATCACAACTGGCTGAAAACCCCTGCCATTATAGCTCAAAAGAATGTGGCAGTCGATGATTTGAACTTTAAACTTCCGGAAGAGTTACCAGGTGAGCGTCACATCTACAATTCCATTGACGCTGTAATCAACATCGATGAAGCGGTGAATAGTCTAACACCACCTCGTCTCCCACCTCACAACTTGCACCTCAAGATTAGGGCGCCAGTTATGCTGCTTCGAAACCTCGATCCACAAAAGCTTTGCAATGGCACATGGCTTATAATAAAGATGATAACAGCCTTGGAGACAACAATTTTGACTGGTAAAGCAAGCAGTGAGCCTGTATTCATTCCTAGATTCCCACATATTCCATCGGATATGCCTTTCCAGTACAAGCGCCTGCAATTCCCGTTGAAACTGAGCTTTGCAATGAGCATAAACAAAGCCAAGGGGTAGTCCTCGAACGTTGTAGGTCTGAAACTTGCGGAACCAGTTTTCTTCCATGGTTAACTTTATGTGAGATGTTCAAGAATCGGCAATCCTAATCATTTGTTTATTTATGCCCCACAAGGAAAGACCAAAAATGTCTATCAAGAAGCTCTGCAAACTTAATAAGATTCACCAAATCATCAGGTGTTTATTATTTAACTGTAATATTTGTAAGTGTTGTAAATGTATTGATAATCTACATGTTATTGTATTTTAAAATCTATTTGCCAATTTATTTGTATGTCTACTGTAAAACTAAATGTCAGTCTGTTTTTACATTCATTGTAAATCTATTTCAACTTTAGTGCCCCTGAATGTAATATTCTCTGGAAACGCACAACTTGCACCTCAGAGTTATTTACTTTGAATTGTTATTATCTCATATCTGATTATCCTGTTATTCCTGTTATTATGTAACATGCTTCACGATTTTAGTATCCGCACCTTATTGGGATTTCGTCCTAGTTCTATATACTCTGGAAACACATTAAAGCCCTTTTCGGGGTTACTTTATTTGAATTCTTACTATCGGGTAACTAATTTTATGTTATTACATAACTGACTTCACAATTTGGGTATTCATAACTTAATGGAAATTCCTAAAAACAAGATCCTATGTAAGACAGTTCGGTATTCTCTGTAAATACACAAAACCCGTTTTAAGGGCTACATACTTTGTATTGTTGTTATTGGACTAGCGAAACAATTATGAGAATAGAACCAAGGGATAAGCCCCACTTTTCCGGGAATTACCGAGTACGTCAGCTAATATATATATATATAAGGTAAGTAGAGTTAGCGGTTGTAGTAACCGACTAAGAGATAAAAATATCCATATTTAATATTGGTATCAGTTATCTGGCCTCTTCTCGGGGCCATGTTCTTTCCTATTTACTCTTCCCTTCGTTTACTTTATTTTAAGCATTTGTATTCACTCTGATGAAGCTCCACGTACTAGATCGAATTTCCTATGAAGGTGACGAATATTACTTTCGAAATTCTTTCGTAAGCACCGACTGGCATTGGAATCGGAAACGGCCGTAAGAAATGTTATGTCATAGAAATGTTATGTCATGTCTTGTATTAAAAAATAATCAACACATGTGATCCGGTTTGTTTGCTTGTTGATTAAAAGTTTCTCCATTTTCTGATTATTTAAATTATATATATATATCTACTAGATATGTGGGAAATTCTGTTTATGGTGCGTTTGTGGATTTGTTAGCTAACTTCTCCAACATAGTTTTATTAATTTTGATGAAACTTGACACGTGAATAGAACTCATGGCTGGAAACCTCATGGAATACTCAGATTGTCGAAAAAAAATCGATAATAGGGCCTCTGGAAGGGATCCTTATATACATCTAATATATTTAATTTAAAAATCCAAGGGAAATAACCCATTCACCGCTGGAAGGGATCCTCATATATAGCCAAAGGAAATAGTCCATTCATTTCCCAAAATTATTTTGTAAAAATGAAATTGATTATCTTTCTTTCTTAGTATTTGAACTGTTAGAGCTATTTTCGCAATTTATCCAGTACAACCCTAAAAGAAGTAACTAGTATTTTCCTAAACAATAGATCCATTTATTTCAGTTAATGACATATTCATGAAGATACCAACATTAGCGCCCCTGAGGATAATATTCTCTGGGAACGCACAAAAGCCCTTTTCAGAGTTATTTACTTTGAATTGTTATTATCTCAAATCTGATTAACCTGTTATTACGTAACATGCTGCATGATTTTAGTATACATACCTTATTAGTATTTCCTCCTATGTTCTATATATTCTGGAAACGCATTAAAGCCCTTTTTGAGGTTAGTTTACTTGAATTCTTACTATCGGGTAACTAATTTCATGTCAGTACATAACTGACTTTACAATTTGGGTATTCATAACTTATTGGGAAATCCTAAAAACAAGATCCTATTTAAGACAGTTCGGTATCCTTTGTAAATGCACAAAACCCGTTTTAAGGGATATATACTTTGTATTGTTGTTACTGGACTAGTGAAACAATCATGAGAATGGAACCAAGGCATAAGCCCCGCTTTCCCGGGTATTACCGAGTACGTCAGCTATATATATATATATATATATATATAGGGATAAATATTTTATATATAAAGAACGTGAAATGCAGGAAGGGACAAACACGGAACACAGACAAATCATTCGAAGCCTTCAATCTTCAGTCAGACACCGAATCATCATCGCAAATTTCGGCTGTTCAATTCTGATATTTGCTCCAACTCGGCCAGCCCCAAGAAAAAAAACTAAGCTGTAGGCATTAGATTTCTTGGTAGAAGACAAGAATGTAAACGCACGAGACGGATGTAAATACGAGAGACGAAAACGAAATTGAAAACGGTAATGGTTAAACAAAATATATATAACGGTGGTTGTCTTACGACTTTAGACCAAATGAGACAAAAACAACAACAACATAGCAGCTGGCGTAGAAATAATTACCTTTTCGGTAGAGGGGACACATACACATGTTGGCGAGATACGATCGCCAATATATATATATATATATATATATATATATATATATATATATATATACATACAGATATGAAAAGAATGGAGAATAAATACATAAGATAATCAATTTATGTATTATCATAGTCAATTCATATTGCCTATGCGGCGTTTCGGTTAATTGCTCCATCCAAATTTGCACATTTAAAGTGCATTATGAAGTTTAAAGGAAAAGCCTCATCAGGGCAAATTGACTTATATTTTTTCCCCATCTTAACGGATGGAGAGTTTATTCCAATTGAATTATAGCATGTGCATCTCAGATTCTGTTCTAAAAATAGACAAAGGTTGATTTTGACGTAACTGGACAAGGGATAAGCAAATTTCAGAAGAACTAGGTCATGTTACTATTCATTCTTTCAGTGGTGCCGATCACCTGTTTACAAGCTAGTCACTACTTTCCAAACAATTCAATATGTCTATAACACATTCTTCACTCCCTTATTTCACCCTATTTGTTAAATTACTAACCATATAGGCTTTCAAGCCTGCCTTTGCCATTCGTCCTATTCATCATATCCATAATACTTTCTTCTACGCTCTTATTATTGGTAAAGTAAATTTTGGTATGTACGCAATTGTTACTTGAACTTAATTGTTTATGTACTTATTTTTTAAATAAAATTTATATTAGTTTCTATTAATATAATTATTTATTTACATATATTAGTTGATAGATTTTTTACCCATCCCTAGCGTTTTTATGATTTTCTATCCTCCTTTTTATATAATTTTCTGTAGAACCTATATAGTAGTAATCCTGTCCCTCAGATATTACATTACATCCATATATTACCCCCTTTTCCCCACAAAAAGAATTTAATGGACGTCGTTTTCCTTTGGCAGAATCGCAAGTTTTACCTTTAGAACCGTTCCCTGTTTTCTTACTAATAATGCTGCGCTTGTATTCTATGTCTTCAGAATTATCCTAGTTATATTTATTTTCAATGTTAGGAGTCTTTACTAATAATCTATCTACTTCGTCAAAGTTTTCCTTACCTATTCTAATACTTTTACTGTTC
>NC_043001.1:49625703-49658203 GCF_006345805.1 Octopus sinensis | reverse complement strand
GTCCTCGCGTTGTTGTGTTTTTTTGTGCTTTCTTGTTGGATTAACTGTATATATATATATATATATATATATATATATATATATATATATATATATATATATATATATATAGATTGATAGATAGATAGACAGTCAGACAGACAGACAGACAGACAGACAGACAGACAGACAGATAGATAGATAGATAGATAGATAATAGATAGATAGATAGATAGATAGATAGACAGACAGACAGATAGATAGATAGATAGATAGATAGATATGTATATATGTACATACATAAACACGCACACAACACGCACACATATGCATATGTATATGTACCTATATGTATGTATGTATGTATGTATGTATGTATGTATGTATGTATGTATGTATGTATGTATGTATGTACCTTTTATCTTTTACATGTTACACCTCATCTGTCTCACAAGGTCTTCAACTTTCTCGAGAACCATCCTGAAATATGGATTAATCGGTGATGCAAGTATATTCTTCCCAGAGTAATCCATATCGAAGTTATTAATGATCTATATAAGTTATTTCCACTAAATATAGGAAAACAAATATAAATAACCACAATGATATCGATGAGGTTAAATTCGTTTCAAAACGTAGAAAAATTGATATTAAATTATAAACGCCAACATGACATAAATCGAGGTAAATAAATTAAGTTACATAACAAAGAAAAAACAAACACTTTGTGGGGATCGGAATCTGATTCGCACATTGTGTTACCAGTGAGTAGAACACGACTGATTGTGTATCAAGGTTCAGCTTAATTCCAAACATTAACCTTCGTCTGTAATAATTAAAAAAATTTAACACAGGTGACACAAAACCAGGTAAATATATAACAAAAAGGGCGTCGGAAAATTTTTTTGCGTGGTTCGTTCCAGTTCTTTATGTTCTGAGTTCAAATCCCGTTAAGGTCAACTTTTCTTTCCCTCCTTTCAAGGTCAATAAAATAAAGTACCAGTCAAGTACTGGCGATTGAAAATATCCACTAACACTCCGCCCTTCAAAATTGCTAACCTTGTGCCTAAAGCATCATCATCAACATATTATTATTATCATTACAGTTGTTATTATTATTATTAAAGCGGCGAGCTGGCAGAAACGTTATAACGCCGGACGAAATGCTTAGCGGTATTTCGTCTGCTGCTACGTTCTGAGTTCAAATTCCGCCGAGGTCGACTTTGCTTTTCACTTTTTCGGGGTCGATAAATTTATGTACTAGTTGAGTACTGGAGTCGATGTGATCGACTATCCCCCTCCCCACAAAATTCAGGCCATGTGCCTATAGTAGAAAGGATTATTATTGTTGTTGTTGTTATTATTAAGGCGGTGAACTGGCAGAATCGTTGGCACGCCGGGCAAAATGCTTAGTGGCATTTCGACCGGCTTTACGATGAACTCAAATTCCGCCGAGGTCGACTTTGCCTTTCATCCTTTCGAGGTCGATAAAACAAGTACCAGTTATACACTGGAGTCGACTGGCCCCTTCCCCCAAAATTTCAGGCCTTGTGCCTATGGTAGAAAGGATTATTATTAAGTCGGCGACCTAGTTGAATTGTTAGAACAACGGGGAAAATGCCTAGTGGCATTTCATCCGTCCTTACGTTCTGAGTTCAAATTCCGCCGAGGTCCACTTTACATTTCTTCCTTTCAGGGTCCATAAAATAAGTATTTTGCAAAGCTTGCAGTGTTTTGAAAAACCCCAATCGCCAAACTCTAGCCTGTACCAGGGTTGGGAATCCATAGTACACTCTAATTCACTTTGCCTACGCGAGTAGGCAAAGATGATTAGACTGGGACCCGAATTCAGACACAGAATGAGCTTCGACTAATCTGCAGAACGAAATCAACTCACGAATTGACATTTAAACGTAAAATTACAAAGTATTCAATGCAGTAAATGAAAAAAAAAAAAAAAATGAATTTTAAATCAATAAGAATAAAATAAATAATAACTGCCACTTTACCCTACTTACTATCTTTATATGAGGGCCATTCTTCAAAAGTGTACCTTGTATCTTTGAAGTCCAGACCAGCGGCCGCTAAAGTCACTCGGATAATTTCCGCTCGACCCTTCATAGGCCAATATATCAGTTCGTATTGAGCCATAGTTTAGCAGATGTATGAAATATATGTTCAGGCAAGACGTGAAAAGTAGTTTCTATTTTAGGGTGTCAAGAAATTGACAAATGTTGCCGATGTGGCTGTGTGTGAGCGTGTGTGGAGTGGACATGCGCAGAAGGGTTTGCTATAGCAACCAGTTAGCTTCCTGTAACTCTCTTCTATTGTTGATCTTTGGTTTCTTTTGGTGTATGAGGATAGCCTCAGAGATTCTAAGGTTGCCCCTGTTCCGCTGTGTTGCTTTGATGTGCACTGTGAACTCCCGGGTCTCGCATTTCCGTAGATGTTTCTTCACGGAAGTGCCTGCCTGCCTGCATGTGCTCCTTAATGCGTACATGCAGTTTACTTGTCGTGCTTCCGATGTAGGATGTGCCACATTTGCCACAGATGATCTCATATACGACATAGGTCCTCTGGCACAATTCAGAGTCATTTATGGGACTGCGCATGTCCACTCCACACACACGCTCACACACATGCACATCAGCAACATTCGTCAATTTCTTGAAAATGGGTCATAACCCCGAAATATTGAGTACAAGGTAAGTCTTCATTAATTCACATATTTGTTTTCTTTTGATTTACCTTGCATTTACTTCGCATAGTTTTGGCCTACCCACGATCTTTTATACAATATATATATGTATATATTATGCTAATTTAATCTATCTATCTATCTATCTATCTATCTATCTATCTATCTATCTATCTATCTATCTATATATCTATCTATCTATCTATCTATCTATCTATCTATCTATCTATCTATCTATCTATCAACTAGTCTCTGTTTGTCTGTCTGTCTATCTATCTATCTATCTATCTATCTATCTATCTATCTATCTATCTATCTATCTATCTATCTATCTATCTATCTATCTATCTATATAAACACATATATACATACATATATACATACATGCATACAAACACACATTTATGTATGAACAGTGTTGTTTTGCTCAGCCTGACTAACTTCATTATAAGCCTTCCATTAATAAAAACAATCTTTTCAGTAATTGCCATTTGTATTTACTGATGCATTAACTTCAGTTTCAGTTTCCCACAGCTATATTATTTCACCCAATCTGTTGTCACCTCCAAAAATATTATCACCGTGACGAAAATCATCAGCAGTAGCTGTCGCAAGAACCGGAACAGCAACAACAAGAATATATCATTCTCAGCTTAACCACTTGGCTTTCGGTAAGTAATTGTTCTTCTATCTCATCCAGTAGTTTTCAAACTGGGTCCGATTTTAGGAGGAACTGCGAAACGATTTTAAGGGGATTGTGAAGCGATTTTAGGGGGATTGTGAAGCGATTATAGGGGGATTGTGAAGCGATTTTAGGGGGATTGTGAAGCGATTTTAGGGGGATTGTAAAGCGATTTTAGGGGGATTGTAAAGCGATTATAGGGGATTGTGAAGCGATTATAGGGGGATTGTGAAGCGATTATAGGGGGATTGTGAAGCGATTTTAGGGGGATTGTGAAGCGATTATAGGGGATTGTAAAGCGATTATAGAGGGATTGTGAAGCGATTATAGGGGGATTGTGAAGCGATTTTAGGGGGATTGTGAAGCGATTTTAAGTGTCGCTGAAGGGACACTGCAGTTAAGGGACAGTTACGTTTAAAAATGTCAAGACTTTTAATTTTTCGCATGCTATCATCCTTTTTGTCGTTGATTCAAAAACCCACGCCATTCCTCCACACTCATTTTCTAATCACACTTAACAAGTGTGATTGGCCGATAGAAAACATGCGCTTATAACGGTTGATCATGTATGTGCTATCGGTATTTTCCGTTTCTCATTTGTTTTGTAACCAACTGGTCAACTGATTCTCCATATTTTCTTGTGCATTTATTGTATTCCAATGAGGCATTGCCTGGATTAAGTTGTAGTTTTCGGGGTTGCGGGTCTATGGGCAGTGCGGTTCATAGTCCGGAAATTACGGTACACGAATGTATATAATTTTTTCCATGTTGATTATCCTGCATTTATAGGGGATCGCGAATTGTCGAAAAAACTGTAAGGGAACCGACTCGTAAAAAGTTTTGAAAAGTTTGAGAACCACTGATTTCATCTATCAATCAATCAATCAATCAATCAATCAATCATTCAATCTATCTATCTATCTATCTATCTATCTATCTATCTATCTATCTATCTATCTATCTATCTATCTATCTATCTATCTATCTATCTATCTATCTGTCCACCAGTACCTCCGTCGTGGGACGCTGGACAGACGGCCCGGTTGAGTTGCTCGGGGTCTGGTTCGGTCCGGACCTCCAAATGGAGAAGAACTGGAACGAGATAACGAGTAGGGTGGTCACTCTCGCCCAGCAATGGGCCGAGAGGAAACTGTCCCTAAAAGGTCGGGCGGAGGTGGTGAACGCGTACATCGCGTCCATCATCTACTACCGCCTGACCGTCGTACTTGTCCCGACCCTACCATCACCAAACTAGAACGCATCTCTTCCGCTTCTTGTGGAAAGGATGCGTCCCGATGGTCAGGCGATCCATTTGCTGTCAACACCCGTTAAAAGGAGGGCTGGGCATGACGTGGTTGATGATGCGCAGACACGCGCTGAGACTGCGACATCTCCGGCTCTATGTAGACGACGGTGAACAGGTGTGGTCGCCGTTTGTGAGGCACGCATTCCCGCAACTCGTCTCCATGACCGAACTACAGTCGTGGATCAAAAAGAGGCCGAAGAAGGGCGAATGGCACCGCGAGTGTCGCGTTGCTCTCAAGCAACTCTGCCGTCCCGGGTCGACCTTGAGTGACTTCAACACAACCAAAGCATTCTATAGGGGATTAGTGGAGGGGAGGTACGACGACGAGCTCGGGGCAAACCTGGGCGTCGACGAGGAATACCTGACCCGCCTGTTTCAAACGACTTTCGGCCCGGGACCTATGGACAACTTCCAGAGATCCCTGGCCTGGCGGTGCTACCGAGAAGCGCTACCCGTTCGGGATAAGCTCTATAGGCATGGCTCGAGAAACACGGGGCCGACCTGCCCGAGATGCGGGCAGAGCGACGAAACCGCTCTGCACGCAATCGTGCAGTGTCCAGCAATTTCCCACCTGTGGGCTTATGTCGAACGACTGCTGTCACGTGTGGGACGTGTCGGTTTATCAGCCGAGTCTATCGTTAATATCGTCACGCCTCCTTCCTTCAAACGGGAAGGAAGAGCTATTTTTATCATACTTGTGGCCATGGCGAAAGAATGTATCTGGTGGACGCGTCTGAAAGATTAGAGACAAACACTTTCCTCTCTGGTCAATCTCTCATCAACTTCTTCAAGTATCACTTGAAGAAAAAAGTGAGAGTAGAGAGGCAAAGTTTTTGTCTAGTGAATGTTTTAAAAAAAGATGGGTGAATGTAGCAAGGATGGCACGTATGAATGACGAAGCCACCTTGACTATGATTCTATGAACCGTAAAAATTAATACAGAGAGTTGCTTATTTGCAAAAAAAAAAAAAAAAAAAAAAGAAATATAACATGTGACTTCATTGACCGAGGTTACCGTGGTCTTTTCCGTAGGCTTTTCTTTCCACGGGTAAACCTCACCTGTCCCCCCCTTTACACTTCATATTGACATTTCTGTGATAACGATCCCTATTGATCAATTTTTTTCCTCTCCCCCTTTTTTTTAACCCCCCCTTTTTTTGTTCTCTTTTCCCCTTTTACGATCCTTTTGATCACCCCCCCTTTTTTATTTTATTTTTATTTTATTTTATTTTTTCTTATTTTTATTTTTTTAATTTTTTATTTTATTTTTTTATTTTATTTTTTTAATTTTTTTTTTTTATTTTTATTTTTTAAACCTTCAAAAGAAAAGCTCTACCTTGTAATTTGTTCTGTGTGCAGCCCTGTGTGGCTAATAAAGAAACATATATATCTATCTATCTATCTATCTATCTATCTATCTATCTATCTATCTATCTATCTATCTATCTATCTATCTATCTATCTGTTGTCTGTCTCTATCTATCTATCTATCTATCTATCTATCTATCTATCTATCTATCTATCTATCTATCTATCTATCTATCTATCTATCTGTTTATCGACGGACGTGATGTCAGTTCAGCTCCGAAGGTAATCGTTTATTTTGACTATCTATAGCCCATATTTTGTGTACATTTTTGTAAATAAGGTGTGTAAGGCACCCAACTTTCGTTTGAGTGCTTTTCCAAGGGAGGAATTCGCCCCTAGGGGCAGTTTCAACCCTATTTAATTTGTGTAATTTCCTTTTCGACATTTTGAAAATGTCGAGAAATTGTATTTTAGAACGATGGTCGCGTTCCTCTATCGACCATCATTCTCCTAGTCTGGAAACGCTAGGAGAAAAAAAGAACTTGTGCACGCAAAATGCAAACATTAATGATTTTGGAATAAACGCTGCAACCACTTGTAGTAACAGCCCTGTCACCACCACCACCTCTAACAAGAACAGCAAAGAGACTACTACTGTTACCACCACCGCTTTCACCACCACCACCACCACCACCATCAGCATCGACAACAGCAACAAATACAAAACAAAGGTCGCAAGGCCAAGCACCGTCAACACCACCAGTGAGTCCACCACCAAACCACGAAACAACACCATGGCAGCATATGCTACTAAAACTGCTATCCCTGCTAAAGACATCGCCACCAATACAAATACCAACATCACCATCACCGCCACCAAAGACCGTGCCGTCAATGCTACTAATACCACTAACACCACCGCCGTCACCAAGAACGACAATAACAACAACAACAACAACAACAACAACAATGACAACAACAATTCCCTTCAACCACTGCTCACTCCATCACCAACAAGTGAAATAATAACAACGACAACCAAACGAAATGCCGAAATATGCGCTAATGCAGGACTAAATTACGCAGACAATTTTCCACCCCTTGCTAGTTGCATAATCAGCAACCACAAACCTACAACCCACACCCCTGCCATCAACACCAACACCACCGGCAGTAACAACAATAACAAAACAACAACAAACTTCGCCGAGGCGATAAAAGAAAAAGTAACAAAAGTTTCGTTTACTACACAACAAATAAAAGATTGCAGAAACCTTATCACCAATGAAAACGGCAAAATACTCTTACACATACCACAACACATACTGAATGAGGAAAAAAAGAAAACCATTGTTTATAAAATAACAAATAAAAAAACTAAAAGTCCAGAAAAGGCAAGCACAGACATAATAGAAAAGTGCCTACGCCCCATCTGGGGATACAAGGATTATGTGACCTGGGCGAACAAGTTCGCCCACGTACAGGTGGTTTTTCAGAATGAAGAGTTGGCGAAGAAATTCTCAACGATAACCCTTCATTCTGATGAACTAACATGACACCGAGTTACCTTGGCCAGAAGGTGACGAAGGTCATTATCAATAATGTCCCCCAAGTAACAACACTGTGGATAACTTCCGCCTTAACATCCGAAATGGAGGACTTAAACATCCTAGATATCGGTGTTTCGAAAAACAAGGACTGGCTGGGAAAGAGAATGGAGTTCCTCTTCCACATAAGTCAAGACGACATCAATAAAATTCCCACCCACGTACATCTTGAGGATGGCCGCAAGTTGTACGTAGTAGTCGAGGGCAGAAGGCCACGATGCTATACATGTGGCAGTGAAGCACACCTCAAAAAGGAGTGCAAATCTGCCGCTAAATTACAACAACAACAACAGCCACAGGAAAAACCACAAAAGCCAGCATTATTGCCCACACCACAATATGGACGGTTAGTCAAGAAGCTGTATGCAGAAATGCATGAAAAACAACAAAGAACAAGCCAACCCAACCAAACAACACCAACACCAGCGCCAAGAACAGAATCATCACCACCAACAACAACTAAACCAATTCCAACACCGAGAATAACAACGAAGAAGACAAGCACCAAGGATGTAGGAGAGACAATAATCACAACAAACCCCCCAGCAACACTCTCCCCGCGCACCACAACAATATCTACAACCGCACAAACAGACCCAGACGCTTTACCCTACCCCTGCTGATCGTCAGACTTTTCATCTAACGATGAAAGTTCGACAGAATGGCAAATAGCCACAGGGGGTAAAAGAAAAAGATCAAGAAAAACCAAACAAGAAATCGCAACCAAAGCAGGGAGATACCTGAACCCTGAAAACTCCATACGCAACCAAACAAGCACGAACACCACAAAATCACACACAATGCTCCAAACTAATGGAGTACATCACAGGCTACACAAACATTTGTGAAGATGACTTTAAAAATAGCAATCATCCACGCACACTACACCACCCAAACACATAAAAAATACTACACATCACACAAACACAAACACCACAAACTCAAAGCCCTCTTCCCAAATGCTGTAGGGGGTTCCAAAATATCTCTCCCAAAAACTTTATAAAAACCTCCTCGAAGACACATCAAAGAATGAGGAAGCCAAAACTTTCGACACAAGTAAGTAACTCTCTATACTTTTCTTTTTGGGTTTTAAAAGCACACACCCCAATAGAATCATGGTCAAGATTGGTTGTGTGAATGCGCGTGGCTTGGGGTCTCCTTGGAAACAAGGATACCTCCTAAATGACATCAACTCACATGATTTGGGAATCATAGCCATAAGTGAGACCAGACTCCACGAGCCACGGGCCCTAAAGTCCATGTTTGGCGGACAGTTTAACATTTATTTCGCTCCCTGTCTGCCGAGGATGGGCGGTAGTGGCACCGCGGTACTTTTTCACAAGAGCCTGGATCTCGAAGTCAAGACGATATTCGTAGAACCGGAGGGTAGACTGATCGTTCTGGATGTCGACGGCAGCAATGGGTGCGCTTTTCGACTCGTATCAGTCTACGCACCGCCTTTAACAGGTCGGCCGGATTTCTTTCGACGTCTAGAAGTATTCCTGGGAACGTCTCGTCCTTTACTTTTAGTGGGGGATTGGAATGCTACCTTGGACACACATCTAGACTATGTTGGGAGAGACAAAAACAGAAGGGGATGCAAATGCCTCAGAGACCTGCTCAGACGATTCCAACTGTCTGACAGGTACCGACTCGACCACCCAAATGCACCAACGTGAACATGGAGCAACCGCAGTGGGTCGTCGAGATCGTATCTAGATAGGATACTGTGTAGGACAGTAGACAAGGATAACTTAGGATGTCCACAATTCCACACAGTCAGCTACACGGATCACAAATTGGTGACGTGTACGCTAGACTTAGATAAGGCACATAGACAGGGTCCTGGGTACTGGAAACTGAACGCATCATTCCCGTCCAGACAAGTTTTCAGAGACAGAATCACACGTTAGTAAAAAGGGCTTTACGGGAGCCATGTCAACAACAAATGGTGGTTCGCCCTCAAGAGAGCAGTAAAAGCAAGGGAAGCAATTAGATATAGCAAGGCACTAGCCGTAGATAGAAATAGAGTAGAGGGTGAGTTAGTTAAGAAGTTAGAAGAGGCAATAAGACGTTTTAGCGGCGAGGTTGGCCCTTGAACAACACTTCAACGCCAAACACGAAGGGTGTGCTGTCAGGGCTAGGATGCGGGCTCTAAGGATGGAAGGTGTTGGAGCCGCGAGAGAGGCCCGGGTGGCGGAGGCGCAGCAGGGCAACAAAGCCACCATTCGGTCTCTGGTAGATGAACAGGGGCGCGAATTGCTCGAGCCCAGCAAGATGTGCGAGACATTTCAGCGGCACTTTGCCCGACTGTACGGGACGAGTGGTGAGCGTGAACGCAGGGTGGACTTCAGTGCCTACCTGCACAGCCTACCACGACTCTCGGCAAGAGAGGCAGAGTGCTGCGAAGGTGCCATCACGGCGGCGGATGTGCAGGACGCGATGGCAGAATGCTCGAGAGACAAATCGCCGGGCTTGGATGGTCTGCCCAAAGTGTTTTACAATTGTATGCCAGACTTGTTTGGAGACGTCTTGGCAGCGGTATACTGCAACTGGCAGCAAAACGGGAGCATACCCAGTTTTGTGAGTCGAGGAGCTGTAACTCTGCTGAAGAAAGATCCAAACAAGGGAAACATTATAGATAACTTTAGACCAATCACTCTGCTCAACGCAGACCTGAAAATTTTGACAAAGGTGTTAGCCAAGAGGTTGGCGCTTGTCATGGAGAAACTGGTCGACAACGCACAAACGTGCGCCGTGCCGGGCCGGAGCATCCATGACAACCTCCATCTGATGCGCTACATCATAGACAGGGTAGTTAACGAACCTGGCATGGGTGGGGCCCTGATCACCTTGGATCAATCGAAAGCCTTCGATAGGGTAGACCATCGATACTTGGAGGCAGTCCTGAGAGCGGCTGGTTTCGGTCCCGTCTTCCGCGGCTGGATAGCTGCCTTGTACAGAGGCATCCGTTCGGTAATTCGCGTAAATGGACATCTATCGAGACCTTTCGACATTGCACGTTCGGTCCGTCAGGGATGCCCCCTCTCGGCGCTTCTATACGTATTGACTCTTGAGCCACTACTGCGGAAGCTGGCGACTCTGAGGGGCATCCCGCGAGAATTAGGATGCGGGACGAGCGTGTCTGCATACGCGGACGACGTCACCGTCATAGTGTCAAGCCACGCGCACATCGAGCGGGTCGGCGAGACACTGAAAGACTACGAAGCGGTGACAGGAGCAAAAATCAACCGGGAAAAGTCAGTGGGCTTGCGGCTCGGCACCTGGAGAAGCAAACCCATGCCGTCCACCAGTACCTCCGTCGTGGGACGCCGGACAGACGGCCCGGTTAAGTTGCTCGGGGTCTGGTTCGGTCCGGACCTCCAAATGGAGAAGAACTGGAACGAGATAACGAGTAGGGTGGTCACTCTCGCCCAGCAATGGGCCGAGAGGAAACTGTCCCTAAAAGGTCGGGCGGAGGTGCGAACGCGTACATCGCGTCCATCATCTACTACCGCCTGACCGTCGTACCTTGTCCCGACCCTACCATAACCAAACTAGAACGCATTCTCTTCCGCTTCTTGTGGAAAGGATGCATCCCGATGGTCAGGCGATCCATTTGCTGTCAACACCCGTTAAAAGGAGGGCTGGGCATGCCGTGGTTGATGATGCGCAGACACGCGCTGAGACTGCGACATCTCTGGCTCTATGTAGACGACGGTGAACAGGTGTGGTCGCCGTTTGTGAGGCACGCTTTCCCGCAGCTCGTCTCCATGACCGAACTGCAGTCGTGGATCAAAAAGAGGCCGAGGAAGGGCGAATGGCACCGCGAGTGTCGCGTTGCTCTCAAGCAACTCTGCCGTCCCGGGTCGACCTTGAGTGACTTCAACACAACCAAAGCCATTCTATAGGGGATTAGTGGAGGGGAGGTACGACGACGATCTTGGGCTAACCTGGGCGTCGACGAGGAATACCTGACCCGCCTGTTTCAAACGACTTTCGGCCCGGGACCTATGGATAACTTCCAGAGATCCCTGGCCTGGCGGTGCTACCGAGAAGCGCTACCCGTTCGGGATAAGCTCTATAGGCATGGCTCGAGAAACACGGGGCCGACCTGCCCGAGATGCGGGCAGAGCGACGAAACCGCTCTGCACGCAATCGTGCAGTGTCCAGCAATTTCCGACCTGTGGACTTATGTCGAACGACTGCTGTCACGTGTGGGGCGTGTCGGTTTATCAGCCGAGTCTATCGTTAATATCGTCACGCCTCCTTCCTTCAAACGGGAAGGAAGAGCTATTTTTATCATACTTGTGGCTATGGCGAAAGAATGTATCTGGTGGACGCGCCTGAAAGGATTAGAGACAAACACTTTCCTCTCTGGTCAATCTCTCATCAACTTCTTCAAGTATCACTTGAAGAGGAAAGTGAGAGTAGAGAGGCAAGTTTTGTCTAGTGAATGTTTTAAAAAAAGATGGGTGAATGTAGCAAGGATGGCACGTATGAATGACGAAGCCACCTTGACTATGATTCTATGAACCATAAAAATTAATACAGAGAGTTGCTTATTTGCAAAAAAAAAAAAAAAGAATTATCACATGTGACTTCATTGACCGAGGTTACCGTGGTCTTTTCCGTAGGCTTTTCTTTCCACAGGTAAACATCACCTGTCCTCCCCTTTACACTTCATGTTGACATTTCTGTGATAACGATCCCTATTGATCAATTTTTTTCCTCTCCCTCTTTTTTTTTAACCTCCCCCTTTTTTTGTCCTCTTTCTCTCCTTTTACGATCCCTTTTGATCGACCCCCCCTTTTTTTACCTTCAAAAGAAAAGCTCTACCTTGTAATTTGTTCTATCTGTGTGCAGCCCTGTGTGGCTAATAAAGAAACATATCTATCTATCTATCTATCTATCTATCTATCTATCTATCTATCTATCTATCTATCTATCTATCTATCTATCTGTCTGTCTGTCTGTCTGTCTGTCTGTCTGTCTGTCTGTCTGTTTGCCGGCCTGCCTGCATTCTTGTCTCTCTGCCTGCTTGTTTATCTATCTATCTATCTATCTATCTATCTATCTATCTATCTATCTATCTATCTATCTATCTATCTATCTATCTATCTATCTATTTCTTTCTTTACTACCCACAAGGGGCTAAACATAGAGGGGACAAACAAGGACAGACAAACGGATTAAGTCGATTATATCGACCCAGAGCGTAACTGGTACTTATTTAATCGACCCCGAAAGGATGAAAGGCAAAGTCGACCGCGGCGAAATTTGAACTGAGAACGTAGCTGCAGACGAGATACCGCTATGCATTTCGCCCGACGTGCTAACGTTTCTGCCATCTCGCTTCTATCTATCTATCTATCTATCTATCTATCTATCTATCTATCTATCTATCTATCTATCTATCTGTCTGTCTGTCTGTCTGTCTGTCTATCTCTCTCTCTCTCTCTCTCTCTCTCTCTCTATCTATCTATCTGCCTGTCTGTCTGTCTGTCTGTCTATCTGTCTGTCTGTCTGTCTTTCTATCTGTCTGTCTGTATGCCTGCATGCATGCATTCATGCTTGTTTGTCTGCCTGCTTGTCTATATATCTTTATATATAAAAGAGAGGTTGTGTGCTGTCTGTCTCCTACGATTTAGATTCCTAACTACTCCCACATTTTGCGGTGCAGTTTAACCAAAACCGGGTATCTTATAGTCGTGATTCATATCGAGCTCTTCTGGGTATTAGCGCGCGTCTACGATGAGTCTACGATTTTAAAAATTATTTACCATCAATTTTTCCCATTTTTAATGCATTTTTGGCATATATAAGGGAAGTAACTCTCTAAAAATGTATTATTAAATCTCAGAACGTAAAAAGCTACAGTACCCCCTCCCCCTTTGTGGTTAGCCATATTGAGATGGCTATTATACTTTACATCTCTAAAAATGCTTATATAGTTATTTCCCTTACAAACCCGAGCAACGCCGGGCGATACTGCTAGTATATATATATATATATGTATATATTGGCAGGGCTTACTGCTAGGGAGTCGGCCATATGCTAGAAATAGACCATCAACGGTCAAACTACAAGGAAATTCTCTAGAGGAAAATACAACGAACACCAGAACCAATTTTGGCGGGCATGACAGATGAAAATCTATATAAAAAACAGAATTAAATGCATACCTCGGTTTCAGCCTTAACAAGAGAATTACTTATGCAATCCAAATGTCCGTGCTTCTTCAGTGCATCCGTTCATAGTAATGTAAACGGAAAAGCTAACCCCAGCTTTCGTGCCAGTACAGACACGTGTGTAGCTTTACCGATTACACTAGTGATAAAATTTCAAATGTCTTGGCTCTGGCGCGCTAATAAATTTCTGAGGCGAAGGGCCGCAGTAAATAATTCACTGGGGTTCGTGCCTTGCGGCCCTTCGCCTCAGAAATTTATTAGCGCGCCAGAGCCAAGACATTTGAAATTTTATCACTAGTGTAATCGGTAAAGCTACACACGTGTCTGTACTGGCACGAAAGCTGGGGTTAGCTTTTCCGTTTACATTACTATGAACGGATGCACTGAAGAAGCACGGACATTTGGATTGCATAAGTAATTCTCTTGTTAAGGCTGAAACCGAGGTATGCATTTAATTCTGTTTTTTATATAGATTTTCATCTGTCATGCCCGCCAAAATTGGTTCTGGTGTTCGCTGTATTTTCCTCTAGAGAATTTCCTTGTAGTTTGACCGTTGATGGTCTATTTCTAGCATATGGCCGACTCCCTAGCAGTAAGCCCTGCCAATATACACATATATTAGAATTTTCTCTGACTCCTCAGATTTTTGTATGCTGGACTACTGGTTTTAAATTGATATTAAAATTAATATTAATTTATCTCCCTCATTATTTATATATATATATATATATATAATATATATATATATATATATATATATATTATATATATATATATATATATATATTTATATATATAAGGTATACTAGCCATCTCAATATGGCTAACCACTAAGGGTGGGTGTTACTGTTAAAGCCAGCTGGAAACGATGATCTCCTGGGGCTACTAACTACAGTAACTACCACCCTTAGTGGTTAGTCATATTAAGATGGCTAGTATACCTTACATTGTCGTGTAGTTACTGTTTACTTCTCATTCAGAGATTTATTATTGCTATATACATAGTTATGTTATATATAGTTATAGTACTAGGCATCACTATGAATTTTAAAAAATACTTAAGTCTATCTTCTACTGTACTCAAAAATAAACATTTTGATATCTCATTTGTGAAATTTGGACGAATATGTTAGGAAGTATAACCATTTGAATGGTTAGAAAATTAGTTGAAATCTTGCCTAATTAGGATTAAATGAATAATTTGCCATATTTGTGATGTCATATCTTTGAAACTGAGATGATAATCATATTCAAATTACATAAATTAATAGTGTACATTTTGTTTTCAGGTTCTTGAAAATGAAACTTTTATTGGCATTTTTTTTCATATTTATGGAAAGCCGATTTCATTATGTCACAAACAGAAGATCTCGCAGTGTTTTCAGGTTTAGCTAAATCCAAAAGTACAAACCACGGGGACTTGAGTTTTGGCACATTTGTAGTAAGTACAGAACTAAATAAATTCCGATATTTCGTGATATGATACCATTAAACGGCTATAAACGACGAAGTTTCGGATCAGGAAGCTCACATAAGATGGATTCCATCTTGTCTTGAGGTTCACAGTCAAACGACTGGGTGGATTCGCGTGGAAAATGGCACACATGTGGAGACGGGTGCATAGATTGGAATGCGGCTTGTAATTTTTCCCTAGCCTCCATATTTACTGAGAAAATCGATTAAAACCTTTTCTAATGGAATTGCCCTGTTTGTTCCGCCATTAAAACAATCAGTTGCTCACGCTTCCGGCATATACCATTTCGCTAGCAACAAGGGGAGTACAGGATGACAGTCAGCCAAAACTTTCGCTATGCTGTCTCTCTTCTTTCACCTCTTTGTAGGGTTAATAATCTTAATGTTTAGTTACAGTTTCTCATTCAAACTACAAAATAGGCAGATTTGTCGAATTAAGACAGTAGGGTGTTTTAAGGGAGATTTGACTGCTATTTCTACCAGGTTTAGCTACCATGAACTTAATTTTCATTCCCATATTTGCATTTCAAAAATTTAGCATAATCTTTTTCTTTTCTATAAACCAATTATCGTAAAAATTTTATACCATGACCTCACATTTTCTATGTATGTGTGTGTACCTTAAAAGACGTCAATCATCACGACACACATCTTCTCTCATTCACACTATTTCTCTTTTACACCCTCTTTCGCTCTCAAATGCACGCGCGAAAGCACGCACGCACACACACACACACACGCACGCACGCACACAGATATACTGTTTTCAGCGACGTGATAGTGAAAAGAGTAATAAGGATAATAATAATAATAATGATAGAGTCAAAATTAAAAGAAGAGTGCCATTGTTATCTAGTGAATGATATTTCGACATCTTGTGTCTTCAACTGATTATTGGTTATTGATAATAATAATAATAATAATAATAATAATAATAATAATAATAATAATAATAATAATAACAATAACAATAATAATAATAATAATAATAATAATAATAATAATAATAATAATAATAATAAGAAGAAGAAGAAGAAGAAGAAGAAGAAGAGGAGGAAGTGGAAGAAGATCAACAACAACAGCAACAACAATAATGGTTTCGAAATTGGTACAAGGCCAGCAATTTCGGGAGCGGGGGTGAATCAATTACATCAACCCTTGTGTTCAACTGGTACTTATTTTATTGACCCCAAGAGGTGAAAGTCAAAGTCTACCTCGGTGGATTGCGCTCAAAATTGACTGGATGGAATAAAATCCAAGCAGTAAGTACATGAGCGATAGCATCATTTTGGTATGGAGCTGGAATCATAAACTGGCAAAAGAAAGAACTAATGAGTATGGATATGAAAACAAGGAAAATATTCTTTTCTATTCTAGGCACAAGTCGCGAAATTTTTGGGGAGGGGGCCAGTCGATTAGATCGACCCCAGTACGCAACTGGGACTTAATTTATCGACCCTGAAAGGATGAAAGGCAAAATCGACCTCGGCGGAATTTGAACTCAGAACGTAGCGGCAGACGAAATACCTATTTCTTTACTGCCCACAAGGGGCTACACACAGAGGTGACAAACAAGGACAGACAGACGGATTAAGTCGATTATATCGACCCCAGTGCGTAACTGGTACTTATTTAATCGACACCGAAAGGATGAACGGCAAAGTCGACCTCGGCGGAATTTGAACTCAGAACGTAGCGGCAGACGAAATACCGCTAACGTTTCTGCCAGCTTGAAGACAAGGAAAATATTGACAGAGCATGGAGAAAATATTGACAGTACTCTGATGGGTTATACTTGTCCAGAAGAAAGGGTACGAGAAGTTTGCTCAGTTGCTAGGATTGTGTAGAAGCGGAGAAAAACAGCTTAGTGTGATATATAAAAAATGCCGTCAAACCATGGCTGAAATATGTGCAGAAGTCAGGTATCATCAAAATTGGAAAAGAACTACAAAAAAAAAAAAAAAAGAAGCATAGAGGGAAAAAATGTACGGTCAGTTTGCAAGAGATACGAACGCCAAAACAGATACGGAAGACCGGTGGTTATGGATGTGGAGTGACCTGAAGATAGAAGTGCAGGATTAACAACAGAACTGGGAGCGATAAATGCAGAATGTGTGGTGAGAGGTTTGAAACGGTTTAGCACGTTGTTAGCGAATGTCCGAAATTGGCACAATGTGATCACTAAAGACGGCACGACAATGTGGCAAGAATGATCTACTAGGAGAAAAAGCCTAGAAAAAGCAAGGGCGTGGTATGACCAAATCCTTGAAAGAATCACCGAAAATGAGGACTGCAAAATCCCGAAGGATGTAATGATTCAGTGTGACTATCAGTTCAGATATCGGAAATCTAGCATTGTTGTGGTGAACAAACAAACAAACAAAAAAAAAAACTTGCATGATAATCGACATAACCTGTCCCGGTGACAATAGGATCAAAGAAAACGAGGAAGAAAAACTGAATAACCATGACGACTTGAAATGGGAAATACGCGGGTTGAGAGCACTGTCCTACCCATTGTCAACCACTCTGGTGTTACTTGATCGACATTTAACAGGGTATTGAGTTGTGCAGCTATTCGTGCATGACGTTCACTAAATCTTTTGACCCAGTAGCCTTGAACTCCATCTGGTCCCTGGGCCTTCCATTCTGCATTTTTGAAGATGATTCCTATGTCGACCAATCATATGCCTCGTTGCATTTACCGCTCACAGCACAAGATGGCGGCGCACATTTCGTATTCGTTGTCTTCCGATGCGGATGATTCCGAGGGGAAATCTTCAGCATTTTGTTACATGCATGTGATTAAGACTCACGCAAGAGTTCCCCCATTTTCAGAGAAAAATCTCAATAAGTTCAAAGTGGGTGCTACATTGTGGAAAGAATTTTTAAAATCGTCCGGAAAGTGTCATCGAGGAAAAAGCAGAATGGTTTGTTGAATTCAACGATGTGTGCAAAACAAACTTAGGACTGGAAAAGGCCAAGGTACATGTGCATCTAGTATTGACATCGTCAATAGAAGGTGGGTCAATAGAATTCAGTCATACAATTGGTCAGTACTAATCCTTGATATAACGTTTGGTAACTTATTTATTCCGAGATTTCTTTTTAAAATATTCACCTAAATCTCTAGCTATTTAGCTATTTAGGAAAATGAGGGGAAATGATACTAATACTACACTGTCACTAGGTCTATGTAGAACCAAGACAGAGTCAGGGCCTGGCTGACACGACTTGGCTAAACTGTTTTTTTTTTCTGATTTCTCACAATAGTCTAGGTCTCTAGAAACGTCTACAATATTCTACAAGTTCTAAGTTACATATAAGCTGCTCACTGTAAGTATAATGTTTGACCTCCTTTAGCAAATTAAGTTCGCCAAAATGAGTGAACCTTGAAGATTATGGAATTTGAAATGAATTTACAATCTACAGTAGCTAGGTCTCTAGATCTACTAAAATGACTCATTAGCCATGAGCTTGTTGAATGTTGACGCGTCATGGCATGGTTGAGGAGGCCTCGAGGTGAACGAAGTCAAAACTAGACTCTAATATCATTCTTGACTGATTACCTATCGAATATCCTCCACATCATGAGGAGGCAAGGGGGAATGCGGGCAAAATCTTAAAAAATGGAAGGCCACATAAGCCTGACTCTATAGCTATGTACATGTTATAGTCTTGTACGTATGTGATATATCTTGAACATACATGTTATTTCAAAGTATAAATGATTTTTTGCATTTTATTAGTGTATATTTGTAATAAAATTTTCAATTTTTCATGCATATAGAGTACATACCAGATGTCTTGAATAGTTTCCCAGTCTCCCCAGCTCATACAATCATGGATGGGAAGTAACACATACAGCTATAGAAGTAGTATTGGGTGATCTTGTACCTGCACCAAGTGCTCTGCTTGAGCTTACTGCAATTTCAAGAAGAATAACTATGAGGAACTCAAAGGTGAAAGAAAGGATCGGTGGTCGTGTCGACAGCACAAGGTAGCCTGCACAGATCTGTGTAAATGCATTAATTGCCAAAATTTAGCTCAATCAGGAAATGATGTGGAAGGTGGTGAAGATGATACAGACAATGAGGAAGAGGACTAGAGGTGTGAGAGCTCACCTCAAATGAGAATGTTGACTTGGACTGTCCATAAATTTTAATTTTATTTGTTTTCATATTCAGGCATCAAATTCAACTGTAATTCATTACAAGCATAGTTTGTCACTTCTCCAGTGAGTTACAGAAGTGGTAGTGAATTCCCATATTTAAACCCACAATATTATTTTACAAACATTTACCTCTATGGTAAAATTTTCATCCTGCATTAAATGAAAATTCACATGATGTTAGACACAGTTAGCTTTGAAATGATGGTCAGATGTAGATATGAAGTGTATTTATCAAGCCATACATGGACAATGAAACCTGGTCATATAACAAACTGCTTTGGGACCTTTGAATTTATTTGATTCAATTTATGCAATCATTAATAAGCTACCAACATAAAGTATTATTAATGAAGACAAGCTGAAAATGGATATCAATAACTCTTTTATGTCACATATGTCTAATGTCCAAGTTGCTTGTAGCAAAGTAGATTGGTATCAATATTACATGTGTGGATACTTTTATCATTTCTCAAAATTTTCTGTTTGGAATGAAGAGATCTGGAGTGAGAGAGAGAGAGGGTTGTCCGTGTGTGCATGTACGCGTATGTGTATGTATGTGTATGTATGTGTGTATGCATGCATGCAAGAAATCGAGAGAGAGAGAGAGAGAGAGAGAGAGAGAGCGAGAGTGAGAGATAGAGGTACGGGTATAAGAGAAGAGGCTGAGGGCAGAAGAATAAAGTGTAAGACAGGGATGAGGGAGACGAGAGAAAAACAATAAGTTTATTATTGTCATCATCATCATTATTTTAAAAAATTACTACATATATTTCTTAACATTTGATATGCTTCGGAGGTCAGACAAAATTTACCCTTCATAACTCCTCCCTAATTCCCATTTAATTTAAATGGTTTGCAAACGTGTCTCAGAAAATGAAAATATTTCAAGTAAAACCCAAGAAAAATACCCTCTAATAGTAAGCACCCTTGCCTATTTCAAATGTATTCTCGTCGCGTTTATTTGCCTATGAATATGTGACACACTATCTTGTAAAACACCCTGAAGTTGATGAACATGCACTCCTCAGTCCTGTCCCATTTTGTTTGAGATGGAGAGGGGCGTAGATGTGAAGACAGAATTACTGACTTTTTAAAGAATTTTAATTCCAGAAAATCATAACACAATAGAGACATATAAATAGTTATTTATATAATTCAATATATTATTGTAACAACAGAATCGAAAACTTTTTTACAGGCACTTTTGATCTCCTTGGGATAAAAGACAAAGTTATTTTCGATTGGGATTTCAATATGCAAATAAAAGACCAGATACTGCGATAGATTCAGTTTGATACTCTACTTTCTGCGTCCTGATGATGATCAATTTCTACGCAAAATCTGATTTTCAATTTGAGAAGAAATTTAGCCATTAAGAAAATTCTTGACACCAATATGATAAAGTTTGACATTTCTTCTAACACACTCAATGTGTACTATGAAGCTTCTGATTACTATTATAGGCTCCTTGCTTCGTTAAAAAGGTCAACTAAAAGGAGAGATTCTTTTCTTCAGAATTACATTATATCAGAAATAATTCTTCAGATATAAAACAGTTTCTCACGAGAACCAGCAGGTTTTTCGAATGCCAAAACCACGGAGAATATAGTTCGCGAAAAAATAAGAATTTTTAAAGCATTCCGTTGGGACTGTGATAAAAATATCAAAATGAGAGAACATCTGATAATTTTGATTCTAATGCTGCTTAAGAGAGCGATCCTCCATAGAAACATCCATATGTTTTGCTAAGTAATCAGATATTTCTGGTGTACTAAACAGAAAAATAAACTAAAATTAGTATTTGTTTTATCTCATCAGTAAGCAACTTTTCTTAATCATTTCGTTCATGTAGACGAGCTTAGCAGTATGAAACGAGGTAAGGGGTTTTACGTGCAATTATTTAACAAACAAAAAACATTATCGCAAGTGCAAATATTTCACTGGGCAGCTGTTTCGTAAAACTAAGGCACTTACACTCGTGTTGGATACACACACATGACGTATTTATACTAAGAGATCCCTTTGAATGAACACATTTGCAATAACAAAATATGAACTCCTGCCGGAACTTACATACCGTGGACAAGAAGTCTTTTTACCCATTCTACACAACATATTCCTTGGATAATGGAACAGCAAATTAAACATCCAACACATATCTTTATTTTTATTCTTATATTTCCCTTCATACTTCCTATATATCTCCCTTTCCAAAATAACTTCTTATATTGAACTCTATTATTTACTTTAATTTAACTCTCTTATCGTCTCTGATGATGGGATATCTTTTATATCCCTGAAACAGCTGTAAGATTACCCTTCTATTTATAAAATGTCCTAGAAATTTCACACGGCCTTGGCTTTGTTGTCTTATTTTATTTAACCTATATACGCTCACACATGACCCGCGTTAGACACCTCACTCTTATCAGACCGGGAGTCTAACAGCGGTTCATCTGTAGCACATACGTAGCTTTACCTGCCTTTTGGATCTTCTGGATACGAAAACCTTTCATATTATGCGCGCGTGTGTATATATATATATATATATATATGTATATATATATATATATTATATATATATATATATATATTATATATATATATATATGCGCGCGCGCACGTACCTTTCTATAATTTGGGTATATAGATTTCACGAAGCGGGAATTTGAAACAACTGTCTTCCCACGACGCACTTCAAATTACTCCACTAAGCACGATACACCAATAAATGCAAACTCTCAATGACCTCAATGACTTCCTACGACTTCCACGAACTCTCAACGACACCTACGATTTTTTTCGTCCCGACCGATACGCTACTCTTTATAAGAGTTCGGCTATCTATTCTTCTAATCCCACAGGGTGTCAATGATTCTTGCCACAACATCTCCCCCTTTGAGATTTATTTAATATTTCTTCCGTTTAGGCACTACATCCAACCGTTCTGTTTATTTCCTCTTTCTTGTGATGCTACACCTAGGTTAGACTTCTTGTGGCGTTGGAACATCAAAGGTGTTGTAGCGTACTTCCTTGGGTATCGCTTTTCTTTTTTCCGTATATCTATTTCTTTTGCTGATTTATATGTCTTTCGTGTTCCCAATTTTCACCTCTTATAATATACGTCATTTTGCCTATTCATTTTGTAACTACTCCGTCTTCCCAACCTTCTCTTCCATTTTTATATATTTTGAAAAACACCTTGTCACCTATATTAAAATACTTATATTTTTAGTGTTTTCTTTCTTTTTTTTTTACTGCAAAAATTAATTTTATTTTTCGAGCAAACATTAGTTCCGCAGGCAACTTGCCTGAACAAGTGTTTGGGTTCGGTGTTATACTATAAACCCACAAGAACTGTGTCAATGTTGCATCATCGACTAGCACGTTTCTTCATTTCTTTAATGCCCTTTTAAATGTATCAATGAACCGTTCCGCTTGCCCGTTTGATCTTGGGTGATATGGCGGAGTAGAGATGCGTCCAATTGCGTACATTTTCCAAAAGTTTTAAAACACATACACCGTAAACTGAAGATTCACTTTAATTTATTTCATCTTTCCATACAACATCATTCTGAGTACCATCTAGTGCAGACGATATACAACATTTGATAAAACTTTTTACTCAGCCTCACACCTTATATATAGTATACAGTGGAGATCTCCTTGCCAAGGGGACTCCACGCACTGTGGCCTAAAATCCTTCTGCCACGACTTTACCTGGAGTGACATGCGATGTCCTGAAGATAGATTGCAACGGAATGCTGCTGGTTCCAATATCATTAGAGTTGCACCTTTCTAGCCAGTCCATTTGGCATTGTCCTTTTCCATTAGGATCAATCGTTGAGTTCGGACATCTAACTTCCTCCGTTTGATCCACCGTAAAAAAAACTAGAGCGTTTTCATTAATAGAAGCTCCACTCTGATATGAATATTGAATGGAATGACTATATGACCGATGTCTCTGTTTTGTCGTGAATGAAAAGCAGCAGCATCGGGGCTACCATCCTGAAACATTGTCTGAGATTAGCAGGCCACTTAGCAAGAATGAAAGAAACCAGGCTGCCGCGTCAAATTTTATATGGCGAACTTTCCACTGGAAGAAGACTCTGTGGCCGTCCCCTCCGTCAGTACAAGGATCAGCTGAAGCAAAACTTAGAACTGAATGGAGTCGATCCCAAAGCCTGGGATATTGAAGACAGATCATTTTGAAGCTAAACGACAGAGGAAAGAGGAAGAGAAACGACAGAAAGAAAATGGAAGCTGCAGCAACCAAAGCCTCCATCATGGATCCCTTGTGAACTTTGCAACAGACGCTTCCAAGCAAGAATCGGCCTCATTAGTCATCAGGGCCATAAACACGGACAGAGGGAATGAAGTGGTCAAATAAGAAACGAAATAAATTGTCGGACACGCGATAAAACGCCGCCGCCGACATGTATACAGTATAAAGTGCGTGTGATTAATTAACAAAAACATGACACTCCGAATATAACAATATCTGTTTCAACTCACGATTTTATATCAAGATTCTGGCAAATCAAATACATTAACATAAAACAGTGTGTGTGTGTGTGTGTGTGTGTGCGCGCGCGCGCGTGTGTGTATATATATGTGCTCGCACACAAACATACACATGAATACGCACATGCGCAGAGACATTTGTGTGCGTGTGCATGTACACATGTGTGTGTGTAGAAACACGCACGCGCATATACACAGCACATGTATGTGTCTATGTACAAGTGTATGTGTGTGTGTGTGTGTTAGAATATAAGAACGAGACATGGTACGATTTAATAAAATCTAAAAACGAATTCTTTTATTTCGAATATTTTCATTTATGCATTTTCATTCAGTAGTCGGTTACAGGACGTTTCTCAAGGTATTCAGCGATAGAGGGAACTTTAGACACATTTTCTCGAATGGCTTCTAACTTTGGGTAGGTCTTCAGCAAGTTAGATTCTAAAGTGATACAGAATTCCAGGAAAGTAAAGCTAGAAATATCTGCAAGAGTAAGCTGTGTAAAACAAATAAAGAGAAAAAACATTAAGAAAATAGGAAGAAAGAATGTAATGAAGAAACGAGAGGATAATTAAAAAAAAAAAAGGAAAAATAAAAACTCCAAAATCAAGAATAGCACGAAAGAATAGGAAGAATGGGATAAAAGTTGCAATTGTGGCTGATTAATTGAACTTAAATCCTTACTTACATACATGGTGGCTGCCCCCTCGTTATCGAGTATGGCCATTGCACGAAGCTTAATCAATGTTGTTATCGTGCAATGCCTGTGCAAGAAGATTTTGTTTTAAAGTGAGGAAAGGCTGTGCACTGAGTCAATCCCACTCACTAAGCAACAGCAGCCATAATCCGAAAACAAGAACAAGTCAACATCATCAGTAACCACTGAGCCGCAGGTTTTATGTCGGAGTTATCCCAGTTACCTGAGTTACCTTCTCCTAGAAGGATGCCATAACAAATGCTAGAAGTCCTTCACTCCCAATGGTTTAACTGCGCGATCGGGTATTCAGTTCGATTATTTTTATGTCCCCGCGCATGATACAGCGTTAAGACATTTATTGGATGGCCGTTGACTCTCAAGAGTTCTTCCGCTCTTTGACGGATTTTGTTTTTCATCCCGCAGGGTCTCCAATAAACACCCTCATCACCAAGCAAGATTGGTGGGGTTGCCGGTTTAGTCGCCGACGACCCGACCATGCAACAGGTTGTACTGGGTTACATGTTACCAGTAGCACTCGAAAGTGACCTGGCATAAACATACATACATACATACATACATACATACACACAGATACATACATCTCACGAACTCCGATGTTCCATTTGATAGGATTGCTAACTGTTGAGGTATTCCCTAATATGAAACACCAAAGTGAGCCTAAATACACAAATACAGTGTATATATATATATATATATATATATATATATATATATATATATATATATATATATATATGTCATTTAGAGATACAAGTCCCCATGGGATTCATCAAATCCTAATATACATCAAACCATATCATAGAATATTATTTTAATACTTACTATTAAAAGAGAAGAGAAATTTGGAACGGAAATAGTAAGTATTAAAATAATATTCTATGATAAGGTGTGATGTTATATTAGGATTTGATGAATTGCATGGGGACTTCTATCTCTAATTGACATATATTTCCCCATCGAGAATAATTCAATTTATTTGAATCTCTGTGACGCCGGAATTTTTATTCCCTAATTAATATATATATATATATATATATATATATATATATATATATATATTGTTACGGAATCACCCGTCGTCGCTCGCCCGAACGGGCAAGTTGGCCACGGAACCCAGAGAGAGGAGAGATAGATACAACGACAACAACAGCAGCAGCACAGAGATACAGAGGCAACCGAGAGAGACACAAAACGGCAAGGCAACAACTGGCTTACATTTAACAACTAGTTTATGACAATCAATTGTTACAACATCAAAGCATTTAAACATACAAGTAACAGAATCAACACATCATACAGGTATACCACAGATCAAAGCATTTAAAGAAAACAACATGCGGATACAATAAACAATGTTCATAGACAAACAAGTTCAGATCAAATAATGTTCACGATACGTTACAGTCCAATCAGAACACTTCGATACATTATACAATGTTCGTATCACAACAATTCACGTTACAATTCAATGTTCATTATCGACTATATCAGAGTCCTTCTTTTTCTCTCTCTTTCTTCTTTTACAGTCTCTTTACATCGTAGCACGTATCAATACAATTAAATACCTTAATTCCTAATTGAATAGCCAGTGTCCCATATTGTAGTTCCTCTCTAACAGCCGCATATTCCTCTGTATATCTCTCTTCGTGCTGCCAGCTCCAATCTGCCAAGCTCTTGCATCCCAACCGCTTGCCCTGACAACCAAAATCCGACTACTCGCTTTGACCACCGAATACCAACCGTTCCTCTATCGCCACCCCTCAATCTGTACCTCGCAATCACTCTCTCCTTTAGCTCTGCCATACTCTCTGCCTGTCCTCCTCTGCCCCTCATCCTCTCTCACTGCTAATATCCTCTCTATCTGCTCTCAGATTCCTTACTCTATCTTTCTCACCACTTTCTCTTCCTCGACCCTCACATCTCTCTGACACCCAATCGACCGCACAAGGCCAAAAGGTCCCTCCAAAAAGCCATTACTCTTCCAGTAAACAAAGGGCTGTTGCTTTTCTTCCAGACGTGCCGGCGCCACTCCCATAAATGGGTCAAGAAATACTGCACTAGCCAAACCATAACAATATATATATATTCTCTTTTTCTTTTTTTTCCAACTAGGCTATCAGATGTTGCTACACATCGCTGGTCACAATGCTTTAGCCTTCAAATGACACCACCCCGCTGGCTAAGTGAGCAGGCCAACAGAAGAAAGAGTGAGAGAAAGTTGTGGCGAAAGAATACAGCAGGGATCGCCACCACCCGCTGCTGGAGCCTCGTGGAGCTTTAGGTGTTTTTGCTCAATAAACACTCACAACAACGCCCGGTCAGGGAATCGAAACCGCGATCCTACGACCGCATGTCCGCTGCCCTAACCGTTATATACCCTTCTATAATTTGGGTATATAGATTTCACAAAGCGGGAATTTGAAACAACTGTCTTCCCACGACGCACTTCAAATTACTCCACTAAGCACGATACACCAATAAATGCAAACTCTCAATGACCTCAATGACTTCCTACGACTTCCACGAACTCTCAACGACTCCTACGATTTTTTTCGTCCCGACCGATACGCTACTCTTTATAAGAGTTCGGCTATCTATTCTTCTAATCCCACAGGGATGTCAATGATTCTTGCCACAACATCTACCCTTTGAGATTTATTTAATATTTCTTCCGTTTAGGCACTACATCCAACCGTTCTGTTTATTTCCTCTTTCTTGTGATGCTACACCTAGGTTAGACTTCTTGTGGCGTTGGAACATCAAAGGTGTTGTAGCGTACTTCCTTGGGTATCGCTTTTCTTTTTTCCGTATATCTATTTCTTTTGCTGATTTATATGTCTTTCGTGTTCCCAATTTTCACCTCTTATAATATACGTCATTTTGCCTATTCATTTTGTAACTACTCCGTCTTCCCAACCTTCTCTTCCATTTTTATATATTTTGAAAAACACCTTGTCACCTATATTAAAATACTTATATTTTTAGTGTTTTCTTTCTTTTTTTTTACTGCAAAAATTAATTTTATTTTTCGAGCAAACATTAGTTCCGCAGGCAACTTGCCTGAACAAGTGTTTGGGTTCGGTGTTATCCTATAAACCCACAAGAACTGTGTCAATGTTGCGTCATCGACTAGCACGTTTCTTCACTTCTTTAATGCCCTTTTAAATGTATCAATGGACCGTTCCCCTTGCCCGTTTGATCTTGGGTGATATGGCGGAGTAGAAATGCGTCCAATTGAGTACATTTTCCAAAAGTTTTAAAACACATACACCGTAAACTGAAGATTCACTTTCATTTATTTCATATTTCCATACAACATCATTCTGAGTACCATCTAGTGCAGACGATATACAACATTTGATAAAACTTTTTACTCAGCCTCACACCTTATATATAGTATACAGTGGAGATCTCCTTGCCAAGGGGACTCCACGCACTGTGGCCTAAAATCCTTCTGCCACGACTTTACCTGGAGTGACATGCGATGTCCTGAAGATAGATTGCAACGGAATGCTGCTGGTTCCAATATCATTAGAGTTGCACCTTTCTAGCCAGTCCATTTGGCATTGTCCTTTTCCATTAGGATCAATCGTTGAGTTCGGACATCTAACTTCCTCCGTTTGATCCACCGTAAAAAAAACTAGAGCGTTTTCATTAATAGAAGCTCCACTCTGTTATGAATATTAAATGGAATGACTATATGACCGATGTCTCTGTTTTGTCGTGAATGAAAAGCAGCAGCATCGGGGCTACCATTCTGAAACATTGTCTGAGATTAGCAGGCCACTTAGCAAGAATGAAAGAAACCAGGCTGCCGCGCCAAATTTTATATGGCGAACTTTCCACTGGAAGAAGACTCTGTGGCCGTCCCCTCCGTCAGTACAAGGATCAGCTGAAGCAAAACTTAGAACTGAATGGAGTCGATCCCAAAGCCTGGGATATTGAAGACAGATCATTTTGAAGCTAAACGACAGAGGAAAGAGGAAGAGAAACGACAGAAAGAAAATGGAAGCTGCAGCAACCAAAGCCTCCATCATGGATCCCTTGTGAACTTTGCAACAGACGCTTCCAAGCAAGAATCGGCCTCATTAGTCATCAGGGCCATAAACACGGACAGAGGGAATGAAGTGGTCAAATAAGAAACGAAATAAATTGTCGGACACGCGATAAAACGCCGCCGCCGACATGTATACAGTATAAAGTGCGTGTGATTAATTAACAAAAACATGACACTCCGAATATAACAATATCTGTTTCAACTCACGATTTTATATCAAGATTCTGGCAAATCAAATACATTAACATAAAACAGTGTGTGTGTGTGTGTGCGCGTGCGCGCGCGCGAGTGTGTGTGTATATATGTTCGCACACACACACATACACTTGAATACGCACATGCGCAGAGACATTTGTGTGAGGGTGCATGTACACATGTGTGTGTGTAGAAACACGCACGCGCATATACACAGTACATGTATGTGTCTATGTACAAGTGTATGTGCGTGTGTGGTGTTAGAATATAAGAACGAGACATGGTACGATTTAATAAAATCTAAAAACGAATTCTTTTATTTCGAATATTTTCATTTATGCATTTTCATTTAGAAGTCGGTTTTAGGACGTTTCTCAAGGTATTCAGCGATAGAGGGAACTTTAGACACAGTTTCTCGAATGGCATCTATCTTTGGGTAGGTCTTCAGCAAGTTAGCATCTAAATCGATACAGAATTCCAGGAAAGCAAAGCTAGAAATATCTGCAAGAGTAAGCTGTGTAAAACAAATAAAGAGAAAAAACATTAAGAAAATAGGAAGAAAGAATGTAATGAAGAAACGAGAGGATAATTTAAAAAAAAAGGAAAAATAAAAGCTCCAAAATCAAGAATAGCACGAAAGAATAGGAAGAATGGGATAAAAGTTGATCATTGCAATTGTGGCTGATGAATTGAACTTAAATCCTTACTTACATACATGGTGGCTGCCCCCTCGTTATCGAGTATGGCCATTGCACGAAGCTTAATCAATGTTGTTGTCGTGCAATGCCTGTGCAAGAAGATTTTGTTTTAAAGTGAGGAAAGGCTGAGCACTGAGTCACTCCCACTCACTAAGCAACAGCAGCCATAATCCGAAAACAAGAACAAGTCAACATCATCGGTAACCACTGAGCCGCAGGTTTTATGTCAGAGTTATCCCAGTTACCTGAGTTACCTTCTCCTAGAAGGATGCCATAACAAATGCTAGGAGTCCTTCACTCCCAATGGTTTAACCGCGCGATCGGGTATTCAGTCCGATTATTTCTATGTCCCCGCGCATGATACAGCGTTAAGACATTTATTGGATGGCCGTTGACTCTCAAGAGTTCTTCCGCTCTTTGACGGATTTTGTTTTTCATCCCGCAGGGTCTCCAATAAACACCCTCCTCACCAAGCAAGATTGGTGGGGTTGCCGGTTTAGTCGCCGACGACCCGACCATGCAACAGGTTGTACTGGGTTACATGTTACCAGTAGCACTCGAAAGTGACCTGACATAAACATACATACATACATACATACATACATACATACACACAGATACATACATCTCACGAACTCCGATGTTCCATTTGATAGGATTGCTAACTGTTGAGGTATTCCCTAATATGAAACACCAAAGTGAGCCTAAATACACAAATACAGTGTATATATATATATATATATATATATATATATATATATATATATATATATATGTCATTTAGAGATACAAGTCCCCATGGGATTCATCAAATCCTAATATACATCAAACCATATCATAGAATATTATTTTAATACTTACTATTAAAAGAGAAGAGAAATTTGGAACGGAAATAGTGAGTATTAAAATAATATTCTATGATATGGTGTGATGTTATATTAGGATTTGATGAATTGCATGGGGACTTCTATCTCTAAATGACATATATTTCCCAATCGAGAATAATTCAATTTATTTGAATCTCTGTGACGCCGGAATTTTTATTTCCTAATTAATATATATATATATATATATATATATTCTTTTTCTTTTTTTCCCAACTAGGCTATCAGATGTTGCTACACATCGCTGGTCACAATGCTTTAGCCTTCAAATGACGCCCCCCCTGCTGGCTAAGTGAACAGGCCAACAGAAGAAAGAGTGAGAGAAAGTTGTGGCGAAAGAATACAGCAGGGATCGCCACCACCCGCTGCTGGAGCCTCGTGGAGCTTTAGGTGTTTTCGCTCAATAAACACTCACAACAACGCCCGGTCAGGGAATCGAAACCGCGATCCTACGACCGCAAGTCCGCTGCCCTAACCATTGGGCCATTGCGCCTCCAAATATGAATATATATATATACATATTTCAACTATTTTCAAACAAGATGACGGTCGTGAACCCCCTCCATTTGATAGATCGGTACCTCCAATGCTTCGATTGGTCATCACGCGGGACGAAGTCAAACGTGTTATTCAAGGCCTCGATGTCAACAAAGGTCACGGCCCTGACGGCATACACCCACGGGTTATCAAAGCGTTGGCTCCGGTCATCTGCGAGCTCTTAACACGACTATTCAATATGTCATTGGCGACAGGTGTTATACCTGCAGACTGGAGAACAGCGATAATCTGCCCAATTTTCAAGAAAGGGAGCCGCGAAGACCCGCTTAACTACCGACCGGTTTCCCTTAAAGCAATTATCAGCAAGATGTTCGAAACCATCCTTAAGAAAAGTATGATGCTCCACCTCCTAAACACAGCCTCTATCTCTGATTCCCAACACGGCTTCGTGCCGAAGAGATCATGCTTGACCAACCTACTAGTAATGGAAGAATTGGTGACGCGCATCCTCGATGATAGTGATGCTGTTGACATCGTTTTACTGGACTTTGCCAAAGCTTTTGACTCGGTAAACCACCGCCTATTGCTTGTCAAGCTTCAAGCATATAGTTTCCATCCGGATATTGTACGATGGGTTGGTGCCTTCCTCTCAGATCGCTCCTTCCAAGTCCAAGTTAATGGTTCGCGGTCCGACGTCTCCAGTGCGAGCAGTGGCGTACCTCAAGGTTCAGTGCTTGGGCCCTTGTTGTTCTTAGTCTTCATAAATGACTTGCCCGACGACCTCACGCAACACACCCTTCTATTTGCCGACGATATCAAACTGGTCGCTCCTCGCGGTAATATAGAGGATCTTCGTCGATGCCTCCACCAAATTTGGAAGTGGTCTAACAATTGGGACCTGTGTCTGAACGTGTCAAAGTGCTGTCATCTGCCTGTCGGCTCTACTCCTGCAACTCAACTTGATTTCGGGCCGGGTCGTCTGCTGCTGGAGAGGACCGATCAGGTAAAGGACCTAGGTATCTTGGTGGATTCCTCCTTTTCGCCTTCGGCCCAGTGCGTCCATGATGCCAACAAAGCGCGCGGAATTCTGTTCTTGATTCGACGGTCATTCGGAATGCTCACAGCAGCCATATTCCTACCACTCTATGTCACGCTGGTGAGACCCATATTGGAGTATGGGATTCAAGCCTCTTCTCCTTATCTCCTCAAAGACATACAGCATCTCGAAAGAGTCCAGAAGCTGGCTACCCGCATGGTTCATGGTCTCAAAAATTTGTCCTACGAAGAAAGGCTGAGGACGCTCGACCTTTATTCTCTTGAAAAACGCCGCCGCCGTGGTGATCTCATTCTCGCCCACAACATCATAAGCGGAAAGTGTAACCTCTCGAAAGAGCTGTTCTTCACTCCTGCTCCAGAGCATCGGCTGCGGGGTCATTCCGAAAAGCTCTACCTGCGACGATTTCATCTCAATCGAAGGAGAGGAGCTTTCTCCGTCCGGGTTGCGGATC
>NC_043001.1:49618203-49623203 GCF_006345805.1 Octopus sinensis | reverse complement strand
ACGTAATTCCAAAGCGAGCTTGTTACCTACGTAGTCATGTTTGCGTTTTAAATTAAAACTGCATGCTCTGCCCTCAGTACTAAGAAGCACGACTAGTTTTCATGTATTATATATCAAACTGAATGTTATAGATATAATTATAAATTGCGCTTTATAAAAACTTGTCTGGGTCAAAGTCACCTTTACATACCCACACAAACATTTTATACATAAATATATCATATGTTAAAATGAAATATAATACACATGCTCTTATATAAGAACTATTTTGACTATCTAAATACACAAAATCCGTCAAATTCATATAAACACATACAAATATATACCCATATGCAAAAATATGAGATACATCTTTATTGACTTTCTCACTGGTAATGCCTTTCCCTATTTATGCACAAATATATTCTATTCTCAAGTAAATTGCACTTCACGTTCGTGGCTCCAATGAAGCTATAAGGTTATATTTAGCTACTCAACTATGAGTCCATAACATCTTATAGCAGAAGCATTTTTTTCCATTGTCGTTTCATTTTTTTATTACCTCTCTATACTCGTCTAACGTGAAGGCGCATGGCTCAGTGGTTAGAGCGTCGAGATTACGATCGTGAGGTTGTGAGTTCGAATTCCGGACCGGGCTGCGTGTTGTGTTCTTGAGCAAGACACTTTATTTCACGTTGCTCTAGTTCACTCAGCTGTAGAAATGAGTTGCGACGTCACGGGTGCCAAGTTGTATCTGCTGTTGCCTTTCCCTTGAATTAAACTGGTGGCGTGGAGAGGGGAGGCCGGTATGCATGGGCGACTGCTGGTCTTCCATAAACAACCTTGTCCGGACTTGTGCCTGGGAAGGTAACATTCTAGGCGGAATCCCACGGTCAGTCATGACCGAAGGGGGTCTCAACTCGTCTAACACTTCGTTCTGTTCTACATCAAGCTATTAGTCTCATAATGCCTAAGCGAAATATTAAAACACACACACAATTCAATTCCTGGATTTCGTAATATATGAAAGAATCAATGAAGTTAAGTACTTGCCTTCATATTCTCCGGAGCGAATTTAATTTTAACAAGGGCATTAAAGATATCCAAGAAACAATCTATAATCTCATCAATCTTATAGCATTCGCAATCATCTTTACCGTAGAGATCTGAAAAATATTAAAAATCAAGACATTAGCAAAGAATAAATTCGGAGGCTTCGTGAAAACGCGTGGCTTAGTTGTAAGAGCATTTAGCTCATTATTCTGAGGTCGTGGATTGAATTCCTTGACGCTTTACGCTTATGGTGATTCTACTAGTATTTATTACATCAACCAACTGAAAATTGGAAATCTGTGTGGACTGATGTATGCAAAATCTGATCTCACTACTATGTGTGAGAAAATTACTTACAGTTATGTGTCTCTAACACTTTGTTTCACAACAAAACCACTTCATCTATCCTAAACTAGGGACAAATATGTTCCGCTGTATGTTTGTTTCAACTACCAATTGTTGTTAATTCCTTTCAGGTAAGCTGCTAATAATGTTTGCTTAAAAAGCTATGACTATCACAGAGCCGAAATTACTTTTTTATTAGGTCCCAAATGATCGCCATGGATGGAACATTACTGTGTTGCAAGATATAACTAACGAAGCTGCATAAATATAATTGTGTATATAATTTTTTTGAAATGAGAAAAATATAAACTGAAATTTTAAATATAAATTTTGATAACTATCGATTTATTGATCAGCAGAGAAAGAAGTACCTGCGACTTTTTACAAGGTCACGGATACTACATCCGAGACTAGTGAGTAGAAAGGAAGAAAATATCCTCAAACTGGAGACCTGGCCCAAATGCAATCAGTTGGGCCAGACAGAACTCCGCTAAAAGACACCTTATGTTCCAAGTAGTAATATTGATCTCACATTTTGGCTCGCGGCCAGAATTGTCTGGGAAGGGTAAGTCAATTACAGAGACGTCTGTGATCAACTGGTACTTCGGCGAAATTTGAACTTAGAACGTAAAGACGGACGAAATGCCACTAAGCATTCTGCTCAGAGTGCTAACGATCCTGCCAGCGCACCGCCTTTTCCAAATGATTATATTAATCCGGGTGACAGATTAAGTCTACCACCTAAGGAGGCCTTGGTGGGATATGAAACCAGAACGCAAAGAACAGAAGCAAATACTGCAAGGTGTCTGGTATGACGTTTTTTACTCGCCAGTTTTAAAAAAAGAATGATAAAAAGTTGACCCCAGCCATGATTTGAACTCAGAGCACAGAACACCAGAACAGATATCATGAGGATTCTTTTCGATGCTTAAGGCTCAAAAAGTACTTCAAATTTTCCTAGTTTAAACTACTAGCATTTGTTGGCTAAGATATATGCACGCTTTTTAAAATTTATTTTCTAAACTTTATGTACTATCAGCACATAAGTAACTTGGGTGTTTGGATAGGGAAGCACCTCATCGCCGCACATTGCAAATAAACTTATTATCTAACATTTATTTTAATTCTGTGTACTCCACAAATTTGACAGCAAAAAGTGGAGTCATTTTCATAAATGAGAGCCCTCCCCCCATCCTCAGTCGAAATCCTGACACCGCCTATGAAGTACACAAACATATTTATAATCTGACCTAAATTTTTATATGCTCGAAAGTGGAGTGCTAAGATTAATCGTACGTGAAGCATTGCTTTAGAGGCGGTGTTTGTACGCCAATAGTAGGCTAAACATATTAGTGAAAACGTATGGAAACAAAATAAAATATTAATTTCTTCCATGCATCAGAGGAGAAATAATGCCTTTGATCACAAGTTTTTAGAAAATAATGAGCGATTCATTGGCTGTTCAACCAGAAAAAAAATTGTAAAATGGATATATATATATATATAATATATATATATATATATATATATATATAGAGAGAGAGAGAGAGGTAGCATGTCGAGAAGATTTAGCTAGAAGTTAGGATGTACGGAGCTGGCGAATTCAGAGAAGCAGTAGATGATGTACTTTGTAATGCAAAAGCCACTTACTACTTTAAATTTGATGTTGAGTTTTTTTTAATGTCAAGGGACTCAGCCCATCTATAGGGTGATAGCAAAGGTAGAATATGAATGAACGATGAATGCTAACACGCCAAGGAGGTCATTCTGGACAAAATCTACCCCACCATGACCATCATTATCAAGGTGGCGAGCTGGCAGAATCGTTAGCAAGCAGGGCAAAATGATTAGCGGCATTTATTCCATCTTTACGTTCTCAGTTCAAATGCCGTTCGTGGGCGATAAAATAAGTACCAGTTAATTACTGGGGTCGATGTAATCGATTTATCTTCTCCCGCCAAATCGCTGGTCTTGTGTCAGAATTAAAACAAAAATTAAGGTATTGAGCTGGTAGAATTGTTAATGCGTCGAGAGCGACATTTCTTTCACCTCCTTATGCTCTGAGCACAAATTCCACAGAGGTCAACTGAAGTACTGAAGTCAATGTAATTGACAAGCCCCCCCCCCAAAAAAAAATTCAGGTTTTGTGTCTATAGGAGCAAGGATTATTATTGTTATTATTATTATTATTATTATTATTATTATTATTATTATTATTATTATTATTATTATTATTATTGTGTTGGCTGTGCTTCTCTTTATCTAAAACACCCGTTGTTTTTGTTAAGATTTTTTTTTTTTGTTAAATCAAACTTTGTGCATTTCTTTGAATCGGGGATCCAACAGTGAAACGAGGGGGCAGTAAGTGTAGACCCTATGGGACACGTTTCTTATTTCAAAATATTTAGCATGGCGTTCCCAAAAAATACGAATACAAATAGACTGTTTGACATAGGAAACATGTCTCTTGCCACAACCACATATGCGAGCGAGGGCCTCCATCCATTTTTTATTTTCTTACCACCACAACCACCAACGCATCTATCAGCGTCAGAAGCTGTAGTGATGTCGGAGACTCATTAATGAATGCGGGATTTTCAACAGCAGTAACAACAAAATAAAAAATAACAACAACAAAATTACTAGAATTACAACGACGGCGACAGCAATGGTAACAACAGCAACAGTATTTGTAAACTCTTTTCTTTATTACCCACAAGGGGCCAAACATAGAGGGGAGGACACAAGGAATGTGGGGAAATAATCGGATGGAGATGAGTAATAAATAAGAATAATAGTAATGATAACAACAACAACAACAACAACAACAACAACAATAATAATGATAATAATACCTATATATATAAAATAGAGGTTGTCTGTGTGTCTTTCGTTCCGGATTCTTCACCGAAACTAGCTGACGTTTTTTTTTTTTTTTGAAACTTTACATATCGGTGCATTTTTGGACGAGACGGGTCGTGACGCTATTGATCTTTTCATACTGATATTGGATCTCCCCGAAAAATCAATAAATCAATATCGATTTTTTTTCAAAAGTTGTCCGATTTTGATCAAAATCAACATATGCATTTTTACCTCAGGAGTTTAATAGCGCCATTAGTTTCTTTTTTCAAATTCCATTTCGTTTGAACACAGGATGAGAAGAACCGACTCAAAAAATGCCCTTTATTATCGCCTTGCTATTATCGAATTCAGAGAAGAGGTTCGATAATAGATAGACCAGTATAACATTACCAATTTCGCGTGCAGGATTTTTTGGTTCAGCTCTATGACTGTAACACGTCGGACACATCTTACTTATAACTTTCTCCGCGTTATTTCATGGATTTTTGGTACTTAATATGCACTTCCTACAGAGCATTAAAGAATTCTTAGGTCGGACAAACAACGATGAAGTGGACAATAGATGGATAGTGCCTTACTGCTCATTCTTGTCTAAAATTTTCAATGCGCATATCAATGTGGAATTCTGCAATTCTGTTAAATCCATCAAATATATAGGCAAGTATGTTAATTAAGGTTATGATGCGGCAATGTTCAGTCTCCAAAAGGAGAAAAGTCGGGATGAGATAATACAATACCAAGTCGGTCGTTACATTAGC
>NC_043001.1:49603203-49610703 GCF_006345805.1 Octopus sinensis | reverse complement strand
AATTATAGAAAGTATTATTTATTGCTATTCAAAGGCAGGATCGTTAACATGAAGGGCAAAATGTTTTGCGGCATTTCTTCCAGCTTAACGTTCTGAGTTCAAATGTCGCCGAGGTCAGCTTTGCTTTTCGTTCTTTCGTGACTAATAAAATAAGTACCAGCTGAGCACCGAGGTTGAGGTAATCAACTCGCCCAAACTCCCTTAAAACTGCTTGTCTGGTGCTAAAATTTGAAATCCCAATTTATTATTATTCAACTTTTTAAAGCTCCATTTGTAAGAAAAGTGAGAGTGGAGGGGAAAGTACTAATCCCTCTTATACCTATTAAATTTCTAAGAGGGTGGATGAATGTAGCGAGAAGGGCACAAATGAATGAACGTGCTCTAAGTATGCGCATGTGGACTGAAAATTTTGGAGGAGAGTGGAACACTTACTTTGTTGCTCCTGGTGAGCAGAGTGAATCGAAAACTGGAGGGTTCTTATGTTGCTCTGGAAGTCCTCCTATATCAGGAAGATCGCATCATCATCATCATCATCATCATGTTTTTTCTCTACACATTGTATACTTTCTTAATTATTCGATTCTATGTAACTCTCCAGGCTTTATATCCATCTTCGTATCTTTCCCCCTTATCTGTCGTTCTGGTAGCAAATAAAGAAGCCACCACCACCACCACCACCACCACCACCACCACCACCATCATCATCATCATTATAATAATTATTATTATTATCATTATTAAGGAGGCGATGTGGCAGAATCATTAGCACATCGGACGAAATGCTTAGCGGTATTTCGTCTGCCGCTACGTTCTGAGTTCAAATTCCGTCGAGGTCGACTTTGCCTTTCATCGTTTTGGGGTCGATAAATTCAATATCAGTGAAAGAATGGGGTCGATGTAATCGACTAATTCCCTCCATCTAATTTAAGGCCTTGTGCTTCCAGTAGAAAGAATTATTATTATTGAGTGAGAGAGCAGTGCATGCCATCAAAGTGACACTGGAGTAAAATATACGAAGTCCAGTATACCCATCATGACTACACCAGGCACATGCATCACAACCATATGTGCGCGACCTAGTAATCTCATATCAAGATAATCAGCGCATGATCTTGCAAGTGGGACCCAGTTAGAATTTTTTTCAGGTCGATTAGCCCATTTCGCCCAAAAGGTCCTTGAATAAGGGCTGTTTAAGGATGATGATCAAAACACTCATGTTTCTAAAGGTGAATTATCCAAACCCCAAAGAATCCCTCTCAACACATGACTATAATGCTCCTCCACTACTACTGCTCGTGATCAGAGGTGCACATATCGTCAACCACTAAGGGACATGCTTAACTGGTTAAGGTCAATCAACTGACAAGCAAATCTGTGGTATTGAGCAGAATATCTGCTGTAGCCCAATGTACATGAGAACACTTCCTATCAGTTAAGATCAGAAGCCAAGACAGCTAGTGCCTGGTACTGCATCAGAACATATTATTATCATTATCATTATTATTATTATAATATTATTATTATTATTATTATTATTGAGTGAGAGAACAGTGCATGCCATCAAAGTGACACTGGGGTAAAATATACGAAGCCCAATATACCCATCATGACTACCCGTCTGATAAAGGTACACCAGGCACATGCATCACAACCATATGTGCGCGACATGGTGATCTCATATCAAGATAAACAGCACATGACCTTGCAGGTGGGGCCCAGTTAGAATTTTCTTCAGGTTGAGTAGCCCATCCCGCTCATAAGGTCCCTGAATAAGGGTTGTTTAAGGATGTAGAAAGAACCACCCATGTTTCCAGAGGTGAACTATTCAAACCCCAAAGATTATTATTATTATTATTATTATTATTATTATTATTATTATTATTATTATTATTATTATTATTATTTGATAAAGTTTGACGTAACTCTTTAACGGGCACAAGAGCACTTCTACAAAACTCGCCGAACATTTTACATCAGCTGGCTGCACTTTGAGGAACACCTGAAAGTGCACATTCTCAGAAAATATTCTGAATATACTACACTTCCAGTCCTCAAAATGCATGACAGCAAATATGCTTGTGAATTACTAACACTACGCCCTGGAGGGATGAATATAATTTCAGGAGAATTCCATCACATTTACACAAAACTTTTCGAATAAATATTCTTTTTTCCTTTTTTTTTTTTCCTTTTGCAAGTTGCAAAATTGATGACTGATAATGTCATTCTGTCAAAGTGGAAACGCAGAATTTCCTCGTTTATATATTTTTGAAATTCTGTGTTTCTTCATTTTACATTTTGAACTTGAAAAAGACAGACGAACAGTCGAAATATCGTTCAAACAAATAAACAATCTATTATCAGGTCATCCCATAAGTTCTGTCCGATTTTACCTTTTTTAAAATTGAATGAAATTTAATAGTATTTTAGAATGTCTAACGGAATTTAAAATTATTTTATGCGTTTGTGTACATTTAAAATAATTAAATATTATTTTACAGAATAATAGAATTAAAATTTCTTTGATTAAAACCCTTTCTAACATGGAAGTATCCAAAGAGCATTTGAGGCACATAATGCTTTATGAGTACAAAAAAGGAAACTCTGCAGCCGAAGCGATTCGAAACATACACTCAGTTTATGGGAAAGAATGCTTGAATGAAAGAACTTGCAGAAGATGGTTTGCAAAATTCAGAAGTGGAGATTTCAGCCTTGAAGATGAAGATCGAACAGGACATCCAGTTGAGTTTGATGATAAGCTCCTTGAGGCATTACTTGAAGAAAATCCTGCATTATCAGTTGAAGAATTGGCAATAAAGCTTAGTTCAAACCATACACCGTCATCTTCAACAATTTGGAAAGGTTCCTCAACTTGGAAAATGGGCACCTCATGAATTGTCCGAAAGCCACCGCAAATCCCGAATTGACATCTGCTCTTCTCTCCATTCTCGCGAACTCATTTCACCCTTTTTGGATAGACTTGTGACTGGTGACGAAAAATGGATCTTCTATCGAAATGTTAAACGTCGTAAACTGTGACTTGGTAAAAGGGGGAAAACTCAACCACAACTGAGAAGGGAACTTCATGGGAAAAAGATTTTTCTCTTTATCAGGTGGGACTGCAAAGGAGTAATTCACTTTGAATTGTTACCACCTAATGCAACAATCAATGCTCAAGTCTACTGTCAGCAATTAGAGCGTTTGAACAAAGCTTTGAAGGAAAAAGATCCGCTTTAGTGAATCGAAAAGGGGTGATGTTTCATCAGGACAATGCGCGACCCCACACTACAAAGATCACATCACAGAAGATCGAAAAGCCTGGTTGGGAAAAAATTCCTCAACCTTATTCTCCCGACCTTGCTCCTTCAGACTATTATGTGTTTCGTAGTTTACAGAATCGTTTGGGGGACATAACTTTCGCAAGCCAGGAGGAGGTTGAAACTGACATTTCAGAGTTCTTCGCTTTGAAACCAAAATAGTTTTACATTGATGGGATTAAAAAACTTGTAAATAAATGGAAGGAAGTCAGATAATTAGGGAAAGTACATTGCTGATTAAATTTCAATCAAATATAACATTTGATCACTTGTTTTCTTTATGCGGAACGAGCATGTTTCTTTTAAGGGTTTGTTTCGTGCAGTGTATGTTTCAGTATAGTGTTTATTGCAGCATTTTTGTATGTCATTTGTTTCTTTCTTCATAGTTTGTCAGAGGTGCATGAAGTATAGCAAAGACAGTCTCTGCCCGATGGCTGGAGCTGCAAAAAAGAAAAAAGATGGTAGCCAAATCTTGAAATCACTCCCTCCAGCCTAACAGAGAACAAGTATACTGTACAAATCCGAAACAATATGCACACGTCCGCACCCAATAAAATGATAGAATGGGCACAGAAACCATTAAAAAAATAACAGAAATATAATGACTCAAGTGATCTAGTCCGGTACTACAATTTCTGGCACACCGCTATTTTAGACTAACCGGAATATTGAAAGGAAGATTTTTACCGTTTAACATTCGTACATAGGATAAAACAACGTAAAGCTGTGAAAACATGAAAGATCTACTTCAAATGCCATTGCAAAAAACAACCGCCATTTCACAGACAGGTAGAAGCATCTCTGTTGAATAGACAACATAGTCTATATGAATAGACTATATATATATATATATATAATATATATATATATATATATATATATATATATATATATAACGTAAAACAAATGGAAATGTCATCTATGAATGCAGTTTCCTGAAATAATATGTTATATTCTATCCAGATGTCCTAGATTAGCTGTGATCAACCGATTTAAACTAGATAAATCAGTAAACTAGATTAAACTAGATAAATCAGTAATTCATACATAAGAGATCCGACCTAACACTGTGGTAGAAGTAACAATGACGTCTTAAAAAATGGAATAAAACATGAAAATATCAGACAGACAAGAGCCCGGAAGCTAAGGTACTCTGCTACTAAAACAATAAGTAAATTTATGGTATGTAAGAATGTAATCATCATCCTGTCATTAATTGAAACGTCGCACCAAACTCGGCTCTGTGTAGACACGTTGGAGTTGCATTAAGTACGAGCAAGTACTTAAAGTTTAGCTTGCTATATTCAAGTGCCATTTATAGCAAATATTACACCGTATAAATCACGAAAGAAAGTTTATGGCTTTTATTAGCTTTTTTATAATTTTTTTTTTCAGAATATTCATTAATTTTGGGTTGTTGTAAGTGGGTAAATCATTAATTTTATGGATAATATTTGAGTAGATAGTAAATAGGAAAGTGGTTTTTATCAGGAAATCGCAAGAAATAAGCACATTTCACAACGCTTACTCTATAAACGATATATATTTTAAGTTACAAGTTACAAGCACGTTACATGTAACTTTCTACCAATTAAGAATAATGAAAGAAGTACATATAAGTTGTATGTATGTATGTATGTATGTATGTATGTATGTATGTATGTATGTATGTATGTATGTATGTATGTATGTATGTATGTATGTATGTATGTATGTATGTATGTATGTATGTATGTATGTATGTGTATGCATGTGTTTTTATGTATATATATATATATATATATATATATATATATATATACAAATTGAGATAGGGGTTGTAAATACAACCCTCCATGGGATAACATATATCCAATATACTGCCAGTGAAGTACCCAACAAAGTTGATACATAAATGTTAAGAATTGCGATGCAATTATTTCATTTACTGTATTATATGGGCAAAGGTAAAGTGATTTACCACAAATTCATAATACAAAATAAGAAAATGGAGAAATACATCGAAATCAAATGTCAATTACCAGATAATACTCAATAACATACTTTATTAAACCACCACATAAGAAACTATAAGGTTAAACATAATGATGTAGAACAATATGTTTAACCTTATAGTTTCTTATGTGGTGGTTTAATAAAGTATGTGATTGAGTATTATCTGGTAATTGATATTTGATTTCGATGTATTTCTCCATTTTCTTATTTTGTATTATATATATATATATATATATATATATATATATATATAAGGTAACAAACCAAGGTAAAAAATTCCTTCAAAGTAGTGTGTAAATCATCCAATTCACTGGTACGTCGGTTGAATACCACATAAATATGGGTTTAATGCAAATTACAAACAATGAATTAGATAGAGACAATCCAATAATTTATTTATATTATAATATAACACAATATACTATGAATGCAATATAATATGAAATAAGCAATTATTTAAAAAACCAAAAAGCCAACAATTTGTTTCGACTTATATACATTTTTTGATAGATAAACAATTCAATTCCCTTATATATATGTCACATCAGGGCAATTGGTGTGTAGATAGGCAAAATTCCGCGTGAAAGAATTGCTGGATTGTAAAAAGACTAATTCAAATGCTTATGTATTATAAACGTGAGCGTTAACCATGCAACTACCTTCGATATTATTAAAATAAAAACCCTGAAGAGATTCTACCCTTACAACTTAAATTCTTAACATTGGATTTAACTCAAATGTTTTGAGTTATGCATTACTAAGGGGCTAGAATCGAAACGTATGTAGGTTTTTGAGTCTTCTATTGTGTTTTTTAAAAATATTAGTGTTTATATCTTAAAAACAAATTATGATGCAAATAAATTAACTATACAACTATAACTATATTTTTTTACCTATTACAATTCATAACATTTTCTTTTAATGTAATGGAGATTAAACCAGTGAAATTTTGTATGTATGCATGTATGCATGTATGTATGTATGTATGTATTAATTTCCACATCTAGCTTAATCTGGATGTGTTGATAAGAACTGTATAGACTACTTTCATCGTCCTGAGCAATCATTTCGTATAGATGTTAGATGCCTTAAAAAAGCACAGATTATATTGTCAAACGAAAGTTTCGTCAGCACCTGGCGATAGGACTGTTGTATCAAGTGATTTCAGCGTAAATCGCGCATCATTAGCAACAGGCACCCAAGCACCGAATGCCAGATCGAAAATCCGTCAAACCGATATAGTTTAACACAAACTAAACAGACAGTGACATTTCTGTTTGACTTTCAACTTTTGAAATTTTAAAATTAAATGAAAATTTTAAAATTTGGTATAATGATGTAATTTTTCATGCTGAATCTGAAGTTGTTATTCACTTATTCCAGAGAATATATAGAAAAATGTTACAGCGGTTTAAAGTTTGATTATCTTTACTCAATCAGAAAACAGAATTTGGAAGCTGGCATTTTCTGCGTGATAACTTTTATTAAACAAAATGGAAACAATATATTACGGCGACGAAAGTTGTGAGAAGTTTTGAAGTTTAAATGAATAAAGTCAAGTAAAACTTGGAATAAGCAAAGGAAAAATCTTCAAAGAATTTTTTTGCGAAAAATTATAAAAAAAACAAACAAAAAACTGTACGTTATACAACTGTAGTTCAGTTAATGTAAACAATTAATTGCGAAAATTCAAAAGCGAAAGTTTGAGAGACACAAGGGTTAGAGTTAGGGTAATATATTAGGTAAGTAGTGGTAGTTGTTTAAAACAGGCAACAACTTAGCTTGTTAGGATGAAACCAGGCACCAATGTGTCTGTGGTTTACGGTTGGCTAAAATTACCCCAAATTTACTAACTTTAAAAACTATTAACTTTTTTTATTTATTAATCTATGGCAAAAATGAATTTCATTTCCTTAATTAGCATACAAAACTACACAAATAAACTAAACCTGACACGAATTGAAACAAAATTAAAGGAATTGAAAAAATGAAAGCCAAACAGAAAAGATTCCAGTGATATTACAAAAAAGCAGGCAGTTTGTGGATAAATTAACTATTAGTGACGGAAGCAACCTTTGTAACGAATATTAATTTGCACGTCAAGCTTTTTAGCACTTAATGTCCATACGAGCTTATTTCGCAGGACAATTATCGCAGTCTACGGCGTTCTTAACAACACATCCAAATG
>NC_043001.1:49590703-49598203 GCF_006345805.1 Octopus sinensis | reverse complement strand
TGAAGGTCTTCTTTCTGAGACTTGTACAACGTTTCTAGTTGCACTTTGTTCTTTTGGGTCAAGAAGCTTTTCATGAGTGGACCTCTTTGTTGCTAAAAGCTCATTTATCACTGTATCATTGGAATCAAACCAGTCTCAGTGTTGTCTCCTCTTAAAACCTAACACCTCTGATCCCATTTTATGTATTCCATCCAGGAAAGATTGCTATGAACCTTCAAAATGAACATTTTTGCATCTCTTCTGAAACAACTGCAGAACTTGTGGTTGTTTTTCTTTGGTACTCGTACACCTGCACTACGAATCTGCTTACGGACACTGAACTTGAACTTGGCCCTAACCATTTTGTGATCAGTATCCCAATCAGCACCTCACGATACTCTGAGACTGCTCAAATCTTGTAAGTCAGCTTTCCGAGTTAATACAAAGTCAATCATGTGACCTTGCTTTGATCTTGGGTGAATCCAGGTAACTTTATGTTTCATCTTATGATGAAAGAAAGTATTTCCAACGACCAGCCCTAGTTCAGAGCACACTTGTAGGAGGAGCAACTCATTGTTGTTCACCTTTTCTATTCTGTAATACCCAAGTACATTCCAAGCACAATAATCTCTACCAACACGAGCATTAAAGTCACCAAGCACAACCAACTTCTCATTCAAATGGACTGATAGAATACTTCTTCTAAGCTCCTTATAAAATGCATGGATGGGTGAATGCGCGTGGCTTGGGGTCCCCTTGGAATCAAGGGTACCTCTTAAATGACATAAAGTCACACGATTTGGGAATAGCCATAAGTGAGACCAGACTGTGTGAACCACGGGCCCTAAAGTCTATGTTTGGCGGACAGTTTAACATTTATTTTTCTCCATATCTGCCGAAGATGGGCAGTAGTGACACTGTGGTACTTTTTCGCAAGGGTCTGAATCTTGAAGTCAAGACGAAATTCGTAGACCCGGAGGGTTGACTGGTTGTCCTGGATGTCGACGGCAGCGATGGGTGAGCTTTTCGGCTCCTAGCAGTCTATGCACCGCCTTTAACAAGTCGGCTGGATTTCTTTCGACGTCTAGAAGTATTCCTAGGAACGTCTTGTCCTTTACTTTTAGTGGGGGATTGGAATGCTACGTTGGACACGCATCTAGACTACGTGGGGAGAGACAGAAACAGACGGGGATGCAAATGTCCGAGAGACCTGCTCAGACGCTTTCAATTGTCTGACAGGTACCGACGCGACCACTCAAATGCGCCGACGTGGACATGGGGCAACCGGATTGGGCTATTGAGATCGAATCTCGATAGGATACTGTGTAGGACAGTAGATAAGGTGTCCACCATTCCACACAGTCAGCTACACGGATCACAAACTTCTAACGTCTACGGGATGGAAGAGCTATTTTCATCATATTTCACTATGGCGAAAGAATGTATCTGGTGGACGCGTCTGAAAGGCTTAGAGACAAACATTTTCCTCTCTGATCAATCTCTTGTCAACTTTTTCAAGTATCACTTGAAAAGGCAGGTGAGAGTAGAGAGGCAAGTTTTGTAAACCAAATGTTTCAAAAAAAGATGGGTGAATGTAGCAAGGATGGCACGTATGAATGACGAAGCCACCTTGAGCATGATCCTATGAACCGGAAAAAATTTAAAACAGGGAGTTACTTAAATGTGTTAATATGTGATATTATTGCCCGAGGTTACCGTGGTCTTTTCGTAGGTTTTTCTTTCCACGGATAAACCTCACCATTTCTTGGGAACTTTTTGTACTATTTCGATTTTTTTTTGTGTATATCCCAAACGATTTCGATCCCTTTTGATCGTTGTCCCTAATTTTGTTTTTTTTTACTTTGTTTTCGCCCCCCTCGAAAAGAATAACTCCCCTATGTTGTCCCCTCTATGTTCAGCCCTGTGTGGCCAATAAAGAAAGTTATCTATCTATCTATCTATCTATCTATCTATCTATCTATCTATCTATCTATCTATCTATCTATCTAACCATTTATCTATCTGCGTACCTGCCTCTCTCACTTTCTCTCTCATATATATATATATATATATATATATATGAATGTATATATATATATATATATATATATATATATATATATATATATATATATATATATATATATATATATATATATATATATATATATATAGATCGAAACAGTTTGATTTAAATATACTGTAGTTACTGTGGTAAAAATGTACATATGTTTAAAATATATGCATGTATTATCCAAATATTTGTAAGTGTGTGGTAAGAACTTAGCTTCTCGACGACATGGTTCCGGGTTCAGTCCTACAATGTGGGCAAGTGCCTTCTACTATATCCTTGGGCCGATCAAAACCGAGTGAAATTGCTTGACGGAAATGAAAAAAAAAAAATGCCCGTCATATGTTTGTATGTGTGTGTGTATAAATGTGTGTGTTTCTGTGTGTGTGTTTCCTTCATCGCTGCTTGACGACCGATTTAAGTTTGTCAACGCCCCTGTAACTTAGCTATTCGGCAAAAGAAACATAGAATGAGTTCCAGGCTTAAAACAAATAAGTACTGAGGTAATTTTTTTCAACTGAACCCTTCAGGGCGGTATCCCAACTTGGGTGCCGCTGTTCAAAGAATACAAAAACACACACATACATATAGAGATCGATAGATCGATAGATGCGTGTACAGATATAAACACATGTTAGGGTGTGTGTGTGTGTGGTGTGTGTGTGTGTGTGTGTGTGTGTATACACATACAAGCATACACACTCATACGCACGCCCATTTACTCAGGAAAGGAAATATGGACAGCTTGATGAAATACAAATACTTACTGTTAAGGATTTTTAAAGATTTTTTTTTATAAAAAAAGAGGAAGGGAGAAACAACCTTTCTTTCATGTATTATACAAAATCATATATTTTTCTGTTATATTTATAAATGTTCTTGTTCGTAGTTTTTAAACTATAGACTATTTTAAAACACAAGTATGAAGGTTTGTCACAGCTTGTTTTCATACATATGTCTTTCATCTCCTGTAGATATTTCTATGCGGATAGAGCATGTGTGCTAGCGCAAACGCTATGCTTATATATACACTTTAAAATACACATGGATACATGCACACACATACATACATGCATACACACACCCATCCATCCATCCATCCATCCATACACACATACATACAAACATGCATCCACCCACCCACTCAGACACACATATATATATATGTGTGTATATATATACATATATATATATATATTATATATATATATATATATACATATATACATACATACATACATATATATATATATATATATATATATATATATATATATATATATATATATATGTATATGGCGCAGGAGTGGCTGTGTGGTAAGAAAATTGCTTAATAACCACATGGTTCCGGGTTCAATCCCAATGCAAAGCACCTTAGGCAAGTGTTTTCTACTGTACCCTCGGGCCGACCAAAGCCTTGTGAGTGGATTTGGCAGACGGAAACTGAAAGAAACCTGTCGTATATATATATATATATAATATATATATATATATATATATATATATATATATATATATGTGTGTGTGTGTGTGTGTGTGTGTGTGTGTCTGTTTGTTCCCCGTCCCGCCATCGCTTGATAACCGATGTTCGTATGTTTCAGTCATTTGACTGCGGCCATGCTGGAGCACCGTCTTTAGTCGAACAAATCGACCCCAGGACTTATTCTTTGTAAGCCTAGTACTTATTCTATCGGACTCTTTTGTCGAAGTGCCAAGTTACGGGCACGTAAACACACCAACACCGGTTATCAAGCAGTGTTGATGTGTTTACGTGCCAGTAATACATGATTACATATGTGTGTGTGTGTCAGTGTGTGTGTATGTGTGTGTGTATGCGTGTGTATTCTACAAAGCTTTGATCGCCTCGAGGCTATAGAAGAAACTTGCCCATATTCATGTATGTATGTATGTATGTATGTATGTATGTATGTATGTATGTATGTATGTATGTACAAAAACAATGGTAAGTATTCAATATAAACAATATAATTAATAATAATCCTACTAAAGGTACAAGGCCTGAAATTTTAGGGGCCGGGGTAATCCTGTTGCATCGACCTCAGTGTTTCACTGGTACTTAATTTTCCGACCCTGAAAGGAATTTGAATTCAGGATGTTAAGACGGATGAACTACCTATTTCTTTACTACCCACAAGGGGCTACACACAGAAAAGACAAACAAGGACAGACAAACGGATTAAGTCGATTATATCGACCCCCTTGCGTAACAGGTACTTATTTAATCGACGCCGAAAGGATGAAAGGCAAAGTTGACCTCGGCGGAATTTGAACTCAGAACGCAGCGGCAGATGAAATACCGCTAAGCATTTCGCCCGGTATGCTAACGATTCTTCCAGCTTACCGTGTTAATAATAATAATAATAATGATAATAATAATAATAATAATAATAATAATAATAATAATAATAATAATAATAATAACAATAATAATAATAATAATAATAATAATAATAATAATAATAATCATAATGATAATAATAATGTCGATGTTACAGATCTCAACCACCTGTACTATGCAACCGCGAAAATCTCAACCATTTTATGTGGTGAAAAGATTAGAAAACGACAACATTCCCACAAAAAGCCTTCTTGGCAAGAGCGTATTCAACACCAAGTTAAGCTACTTAGGTCTGACATAGAATGTTTTTACAAACCTTAAGTTTGACAAGACTCTCAAACCTACAAAAACCCGAAAATTAAAGAAAAAAATATAATATGAAAACCATATTTGACATTGATACCACCTTAGAAACCGTTAAGCAAAAGGTATGTGCTAAAGTTGCCTGCATAGCAAGGTATGAAAAGCGCATTAGATTCTTCAAGGACAACAACATTTTCAAAAATAACCCCAAAAATTGTTACAGGAAGATATGGAAAATACTAGTTACAGTCATGTCTGTTCCATCAAAAGAAGAAGTGCAGGAATTTTAGAATAAAATTTAGGCAGAAGAAAAAACACACAACGAAAACGCCCCTTGGATTGATAGAATATCTACAGACTTGACTCCTTAGAGGAGCAAAAGTGGGAGGGTATCAAGGTAGAAGATATAAGATCTGCTCTCAGGAGGTCAAGTAAATGGAAGTTTCCAGGAAAGGATAAAATTCTTAACTTCCGGTTGAATGACTTCTCAGAGAGCCATGAACTGTTAACAAAACTTTACAACGATGTTTTGCAACAACCTAGTATGATTCCCTCTTGCCTAGTTAATGGTTTAACATTCCTACTTCCAAAAAATGAAGAAACAAATGAACCAAACAAATTATCGACCTATAACCTGCTTAACAACAATGTACAAAACGCTAACATCTGTCCTGACTGAATATACCTATAGTTTTTAAATAGGAAGTAGCATATTCCCTAATGAGCAAAAATGATGCAAACGTGGATCTAATGGTTGTAAAGTTCAGCTACTCGTCAATAAGATGATCTTTAGAAGATTGTGACAAACGACATAAAAACTTGTCGATAGACTGGATAGACTATAAAAAAGCTTTTGATAGCCTACCACATAGCTGGATTAAGAAATGTCTGGAAATGTATAAAATAGCTCCTACTCTGCGAAACCTTTTGTCTGTAAGTATGTGATCAGTGACAAAGAATCTCTAAATGCTGGAGATGTAAGAATTTCATGTGGCATTTTCCAGGGTGACACGCTATCACTCCTCCTCTTTTGTCTAACCTTAATACCTCTCTCAAATTTGTTCCATGATGCACAGTACGGTTATAAATTGTTTGATAAAAATATAAATCATCTCATTTACATGGATGATTTCAAGCTCTTTGCAAAAAAATGACCAACAACTCAATGACCAACTTTCTAGCTATTGTTAAACAATTCAGTGATGACATCAGGATGCAATTTGGCCTTGGTAAATGTGCAAAAGCTACCTTTATCAAAGAAAAAATGACTGACACATCTAACGTTAACCTTGACCAGCAGAATGTAATAAAAGAGTTAGAACCATTGAAAGGAGGAGAGAGTTATACGTATCTTGGAGTATTAGAATCTGACATGTATGTATGTATGTATGTATGTATGTATGTATGTATGTATGTATGTATGTATGTATGCATGTATGTATCTATGTATGTACGTATTATGTATGTATATGAGTGTTATGAGTGTGTGCGTGTATGAGTGTTATGAGTGTGTGCTTGTGTGTGTATGTGTTTGTGTGTGTATGTGTGTGCATTTCTGTATATATGACTACGGCCATGCTGGGGAACCGCCTTGAAGGGTTTTCATCGAACGAATCGACCCTAGTACTATTTTCTTAAAACGTGGAATTTATTTATCGGTTTCTTATGTCGAACCGATAAGTTACAGGGATGTAAACACACTAACAGCGGTTGTCAAACGGTGGTGAGGGGACAAACATCAGCACAAAGACACACGGACTTCTTTCAGTTTCCGTCTATATAATCCACTCAAAACGCTAAAGTCGGCCCAGGACTATAATAGTAGACACGGAACCATGTGATTGGAAAGCAAAACTTATCACACAACCGCGCCTGCGTCATACGTATATACATACGCACGCACACACACATACACACATATACACACACAAACACACATATACATGTATATATATATATATGCCTATGCATATGTACAGATATCTATAACACACACACACACACACACACACACACACACACACACACACACACGTGAGTAAGCATATAAATGCAAAACAAGGTGGTAGAAATAGTACTCGACTACCGAACGTAGAGTAATATTCTTTTATTAAAGCTGGAAATATCTTCACAAACTGTTCATTTAGAGGATAAAATTCCATTTTCGAGCGGTTTCTCTCTCTCTCTCACGCACACACACACACGTATATATATATATATATATATATATATATATATATATATATATATATATATATATATATATATATATAATATATATATATATACATATACATATACATATACATATATATATATATATAATGTGTATGCGTGTATTTGCAAACGAAATAAAACATAAAATATAAAATATGGATGAATATTACCAAAATATATAAAAATATCCATACAATCAATAGGATATTTTTTTAATATTTTTGTAGCGCTTTCAAAAAAGAAGTGAAAGAACTTGCCTGCCAACAAAAAATACCAAAATACCAACCAATCAAATTTACATTAATCTTTGTTTTTACAATACCAACTTCCTTTTCCATCCTAACTGCAGGGGGAACACCCTATGTAAATTTCAATTAGGATTAGCCAACAAGTGCATTTTCGGTGTAATTATTCTTAGAATTAAAAATACTAGGTTACAAGTACGGTGGAACCGTTCTTGAGTAGTTCCATATTAATTTTACATTTTGGCATAAGGGCAGCAATTTCGACGAAGGAAGTAAATCAATTACATCAACCTCAGTGCTCAACTGGTATTCATTTTATCAATCCC
>NC_043001.1:49555703-49588203 GCF_006345805.1 Octopus sinensis | reverse complement strand
GACCTTATGCCTATATATATAATAATAATATAAATATATGCATATATACATACATATATGTACACACCTACATATATACATATATATGTATATATACATGCATATATGGATACAGGACATCAAAAAACGTGGAACACAATGAGAAACGAAAACATATGGAAACGAACTTTTTTTCAAACAACGAAAAAAAAACAGAGTACAAGACATACAACATAAAGAATATTCCCCTTCTTCAGTTGTCCCTGTTTCATCTACTCCGTGTTTTCGAAGGTAAGGACAAGACGTGACTTCGTTGAAACAGCCCTTCCCGCAAAGCAAATTAAATAAAATTTGGGATTTTTTGCAGAGGGTAAAAGTGGTAACAAGAACAGGATAGTAAGAACAAAACAGTAAAATTAATAAAAAGCTAAAAACAATAAAAGACAGAACAAAGAGAATAACACAGTAAAAACAAACGATGAGAGCTGTTAAGTCAAGACGATGGAAAAATTATTGTGAACGCTTAAGGAAACAGCTTATGAAAGAGACAGAATAAGCTGGTCTGGTCTTGGTGAAGATAGCAGTTGGAAAGATGGCTTCCCTCTGATCACGTGTCAGTGACGAGAGAGTCGAGGAGGAGAGGAAGAGAGAGGTAACGGTGAAGGGGAGAGGAGAAGAATAGGGAAGGGTGAGAGAGAAAACTAGAAAGGATGAAGAACAAGAGAGACGTACACACACGCATATATTAATAATTGTAATGCTTATTGTACATGTACTTACACACACACTTACATACATGAATACATACATATATACGCAAATGCGAATGTACGTACGTATGTGTGTGTGTGTGTGTGTGTGTGTATACACGCGTATATATGCATATACATATACAGATAGATAGGTAGATAAATTCTGAGAGAGAGAGAGAGATGGGAGAGAGAGAGTGAGAGAGAGTATAGGAAATAGAAAGGGAGGTATTTCTTACATGCAAGTAAAATACTTCCAGAGCAATTCTGCTTTGCAAAAAATATTCTTTATGTATTTACAGTTAATGATTTGTCTAATACGTTTGGGATGTTCGTTTAATATATTCGTTCCTGGTGCAGATAAGGATTTGAGGCTGTTATTTCACCTTGTGCTATCCACCAGGATGAGTTCGAATAGGCATTGTTTATGATCATCTCACTGGATATCATTCTCGTACTGGGAATGAACAAAGGGTGACCATTTTTATATAATTTAAACATAATGCAACTTTAGAAGGCGACGAGGCATCGCCAATTGAAGGATAGAGTTAAGGTAACAAAACACACTGAAAATCATGAACAGAAACAAAAAAGTAGAAAATAGGCAAACTATTTTACAACCGGGTACACATGCTTAGGAAGAAGGCAAAAATGGTATTTCTGTCGACTTCAGTGTTAGTGCATACAGTTTTAGTATCAATAAGAATTGAAATATACACTTAAGGCGTCAATAACAATAAATTATGGCACTAAATATACTTATGGCATCTATAACAATTGAAACATGAACATTTTGCCGAGCAACATTACACAAAAGCTTTTTTAGCTTACATTATTATTCTAAAACCTATGGTTTCAATACAATCACTTATCTTTAAATTTGCAATTTAATCCATATAATATTAAATATAGAGCCATGAGAAAGTAAATTCTTATAAATAGATTTACAATCTACCCACTGTTATCTTTGACCACCTCATACGGAATTCAAACACCTTATCTACTAAGTGCTAGAAACTTACAATTCATTTTAGATTAAAACTCTTTATCAATACTTAAAAGGACGGGCATATTTCGGAGCTGTAGTTCATTATGGGGGAGAAAACAATGACAATGAAATTGGCAGTGTAGGACAGATAGCTTAGCTGTTACATTTGTGGCAGAGGTATACGAGGGTTATTATTTTTTTTAGAGACAGAAATAGAGATGCGGATAGCACCAGGATCAGCAATAGCAAGGGGAAGTCCCAGAGGCTCTAAAAGCTTCACCGGTCATAGCTCCAGATATAGCGGAGCTAGAGTCATTTCCTTCATTCTAGAAACTGACGACTTCAATGGCGTCTCTCCTATGAGTATCACCCGTCCTCTTACAACAGTGGGGAACAACTGTAGAGTGGAGACTAGTTACCGACCGCTATACAGTAGAAAAGGCAAGAAAAAACAAAGCAGAGTGAGTCATGATTCAAGGAATGTAGGACGCTAGAAAAGGAGCCATGCGCAATGGGGTCGCTCAACGTCATAGTTGACCGACAGAAAATGATTGACTGCTTAATTTGATGCTTGATCCGGAGAACGATGAAGCAATTAAATCAGTGAAGCTAGAGTTGAGACGTCATGTGTGTGTGTGTATGTAAATAAGTACCAGTTACACACCGGAGTCGACGTATATATATATATATATATATATATTAGGGTGGCCCTTAAACAAAAGAAAAAAAACGATCTATGCAAAATTTTAGTTCAAGCGACCCTCACCGACCGTGAAAATTTGAATTTTCGCCCGGAAAGTAATTTTTCAAATAAAAATTTTTATCTCTTACATAATTTTCTCTTGAATTAAAAACTTGTTCAGACTTATTCTCGGCATTAGAAGTATAAGTGACTATAAATATAATGGGGAAAGCAACTTGCAAAGCTGGGGACAGAGCGCAGGTATTGGAGAAACACCTATTTTTTGCCGTCATACCTAATGGTAGTGTAGAGGAATAAAATATTAAGAAATATACGTTAGTGATAATCAATGAACTAATATGACTTGTCCGCGTTTGTAAATATAAGTTAATTTATTTGTAATAACTTGTAAGCACTCATTCATTTTGTTTTGGGGCATTTTGATATAGATCTTCCACAGTTGTGTTAGTAGAGCTGACAAAGTTGTTACACCCTGTTTATAACCTCTCCGTTTTTATAATGTGCGCTTTGTAAACTTACTTTGTGACCAAATATGATGCCTTTGATGACTAATTCTTCCTTTTTCTTTCAGAACTGTTTGTGCAGGTGCGAAGTGGCTTCTCCGACGTGTTCTTCCTAGATCTGTGAAATGGCATCATATTCTTCCGGTAGTTCATCACACAAGTTAAGAAAATATTTTCATGCGACTCTTGTTGGTTCTATTTCCAATCAAATCGTGGGAGCTAAACTACCCTCGAATCGGCGAGTTTTAAGCGTTAAAGGAAAGTGCAGCATTAATAGTTCAAGAAGTTTCCATTTTGGGGCAAAGAGCACGAATTCCTACCTGAAGATCTGACCAGTGCGTTGATAAGGTAACCAAACTCTCTGATGAATGGAAAGGTTTACAGAAAAATTTGACTAGAACTGCAGGCAAGGAAAAAGAAAAAAGAGAACTTTTTGTGGAAATGACGGACGAACTCTTTGGCATAGTTGATTCAGATGCTTTGACGGATGAAAATTGAAAGAGGATACGTTCTTAATGTTTCAGCGCCAGAAAAGGACAACCGGGCTTCATGGTTGGGGTTAGATCAAAAACTAAAACACAAGGAAGAAAGAGCACCGAAGCACACTTCAATGGAAACTGTCAGGGAAAAAAAGTTCTTATGAAGAAATGAAACAAAAGTTTGCTACTCATCAGTTTACCACATCAGAAACTGATGATTCAACATCAATTAGTGGTGACGACTGAAAATTCCCCTATCATAGGCGCAGGAGTGGCTGTGTGGTAAGTAGCTTGCTAACCAACCACATGGTTCCGGGTTCAGTCCCACTGCGTGACACCTTGGGCAAGTGTCTTCTGCTATAGCCTCGGGCCGACCAATGCCTTGTGAGTGGATTTGGTAGACGGAAACTGAAAGAAGCCTGTCGCATATATGTATATATATATATATATATGTGTGTGTATATGTTTGTGTGTCTGTGTTTGTCCCCCTAGCATTGCTTGACAACCGATGCTGGTGTGTTTACGTCCCCGACACTTAGCGGTTCGGCAAAAGAGACCGATAGAATAAGTATTGGGCTTACAAAGAATAAGTCCCGGGGTCGATTTGCTCGACTAAAGGCGGTGCTCCAGCATGGCCGCAGTCAAATGACTGAAACAAGTAAAAAAGTAAAGTAAAGTAAAAGTATCATCGTTCAGAAAATATTGGCCACAGCAACAACCGCGGCAGTAGCGACAATTACTTCCTGCAACTCGAGGAACATTGCAATGTTTTACTCCCCGTCTCTCTAAAGTTTTTGAGAGGCGCAAAATCCCTGACAGAAATGAGGTTTACATATCAATGGCTGCTGGAGAGGATTTCGGGTGTGATACTGAAAACCTGGTAATAAATCGCACTTCTTTTCAACGCCTTAGAAAAAGATTTAGAGAAGCACAAGTTTAATCTAAACGACTGTCAAGAATTAGTGTTGCACTGGGATGGAAAGCTGCTCCCAACACTCACAGGCGTTGAAAAGGTTGATAGACTGGCAATAATAGTAACTTTTCAAAGCAAGGAGCCATTGTTGGGATTCTTTGAAATTCCAACATCCCCAGGAGAACAGCAAGCCGTGGCTGTTTACCAAGCAGTGGAAAAGTGGGAGTATAACCGAAAAAATTCAGGCTCTTTGTTGTGATACGACAGCAAGCAACGCATGTAGAATAAATGATGCCTGTATGAAAAATTGTTCAATTGTGCAGAAAAATTGTTCAATCGCGACCTGTTGTACTTCCTTGCCGTCATCACATTTTTGAGTTAGTTTTTAGGAGCTGTTTCAACTCACTGATGGGGGCAACTTCTGGTCCAGACATGGCGTTTTTCAATAGATTTAGAGAAACCTGGACGAAACTAAACCAGAAAGTTTACGTAACTGGTAGCAATGAAGTGTCTGATTATGCCTGCTCTACCATTCTTGGATTTCTTGAATACCACCTTCTCCGCAGAGATAACAGCGAGATGATTACCGACGATTGTGGGAGTTAACAATGATCTGTCTTAGCGGCATTCCGAAGAACAGGATATCGTTTCGTACACCAAGAGCTGTAAATCATGGCAGGTGGATGTCAGAAACAATTTATGCATTCAAAATATACCTGTTTCAAGAACAATTTCAGTTGTCTCCAGGGGAGAACTCCTTTAGAAGAATATGCATTTTTCTTGCTCGAGTGTACATTCGAGCCTGGTTTCAGTCATCAGAAGCACCTTATCATGATTTCCTATTCATGCGTCAACTGATAAATTATCAGGATATTGATTCAGAAATCAGTAAGCTGCTGTGAAAAAAATTCCAACCATTCCTGGTACTTAGCTCCCGAAACTGTGGCTCTATCCATTATTTGATGACAATGTTCCAAAAGAGGTTAAGATAAATACTGCTCAAATACTGGAGGCAGACAAAGGCGAAGAAGAGGAAGAAGAAAAAAATTAACTGAATAGGTACATTCTGCTCCAAAATGACTTTTCTGCATTTAAAAACATCGAGTTTTCGTCTTTTGTAATTCCTGGTACAAAAACTTGCTTCATGAGATTTTCTATCAGCACCGATTTCCTCGATAAAAACCCTTCAACATGGAAGGATGATCCTGGTTACAAAAGTGGACTTGAAAAACTAAACTTGAGAAGACAGTTGTTGTGAATGATGTTGCAGAAAGAGGTGTCAAACTCATTCATGATTAATAATTCTCACAAAAGATAAAACTGAGAAACAATTTCTTCTACAGATCTTTACCGAAAACTGTAAAACATACCCAGCTGCCAGTGTTCAGTATTCACATTGTGTTCTTGATTCTATAGAAATTATTGTTGTAAATAAAAATGCGTTTCTTTCATAGAAGTTGTGTTGTTTATTAGGAAAACCTAATATTTAAAAAGTTTTTCATGTTATTTCAGGAATTTTTCAAATTAAGATTCGAAAACGTTTGTTGGGGTTGCTTGGATGTATCCACATAAATTTCTCTAAGAAGAAAAAAGAAAATGGTCGATATAGGGAATAATATATCGCTTTTGAACAAAATTAATAGTTGCGTACACTATGTTCCAAATGCAAGGCGTTTGAGGGTTGCCTGGCAATTGTCTGATTGAGCTGAAATTTTGCACATTTGTTGATTGGAACAGGATTGGTGAGTGGGAGCAGCAAAATTTTAACTTTCGGAAAATTACCTATTGCTAAAGGCCACCCTAATATATATATATATATATATATGTGTGTGTGTGTTTGTGTGTGTGTGTGTGTGTGCGTGCGTGTGCGTGTGTGTGGAGGCGCAATGGCCCAGTGGTTAGGGCAGCGGACTCGCGGTCGTAGGATCGCGGTTTCGATTCCCAGACCGGGCGTTGTGAGTGTTTATCGAGCGAAAACGCCTAAAGCTCCACGATGCTCCGGCAGGGGGGTGGTGGCGATCCCTGCTGTACTCTTTCGCCACAACTTTCTCTCACTCTTTCTTCTGTTGGCCTGCTCGCTTAGCCAGCGGGGTGGCGTCATTTGAATGCTAAAACAATGCGAAGTGCATTGTTACCAGCGATGTGTAGCAACATCTGATAGCCTGGTCAGTCACGGTGATCACGGTGATATATATATGTATATATATGCGTGTGCCTTTGTGTCTGTGTCTTTCCTCCACCACTGCTTGACAACCAGTGTTTGCGTTACCGCAAAAGATACCGATAGAATAAGTGATAGGCTTTAAAAAATGTACTGGGGTCGATTAGTTCGACAAAAACTCCTCTATGCGGTGCCCCAGCATGGCCTCAGTCTGATAACTGAAACAAGGGAAAGATAAAAGATGAAATATGATAGAGGTCTACAAACAGTTAAAAGCCGAATCCACAGAGAATTTTGTTTTATTGCCCACAAGGGGCTAAACATAGAGGGGACAGTCGATCTTTGAAGGCGCAACGGTCCCTCTACCCTCAAATTGTTTAGAGGAACATTTAGATGACATTGTTCTCAATGCAGTTAGATTCGCAAGATACTTCTGTGTGGCTAAGAACTAAGAATTAAGAATCCGGCCGAGCTGCCTCTTAGCCGTGTGTGGGTGGCTTACCCAACTCACTTTTCATGTTCTGTTATCAATATCTGTTTTTGTAATTATCGTGTGTTTATCCGAAAACATTTTAACATATCCATATGTGTGGAATGCGCGCGAGCGTACGTGCGTGTGTGTTTGTGTGTGTTTGTGTGTGTGTGTGTGTGTGAGTGTGTGCGCGCGCGCTGTGTGTGTTGCATTACTACTTTATTTTGGCCTTAATTTCTATACAACTTTTTAAATACCTACTCTCACACCAAGCTTTGTTGTCAAATAAAGAAACAAAAGGGAAAGAAAAGATTATTATCATCAGTGTTAGGTGGCGAGCTGGTAGACTCGTTAGCACGTTGGACGAAATGCATAGCGGTATTTCGTCCATCACTATGTTCTGAGTTCAAATTCCACCGAAGTCGATTTTGCCCTTCATCCTTTCTGGGTGAAATACTGTGATCGACCAGTCCCCTCCCCAACATTTCAGGCCTTTAGTACAAAAGTCTTAGCGGTATTTCGCCTGTCTTTACGTTCTGAGTTCAAATTCCACCGAGATCGACTTTGCCTTTCATCCTTTCGGGGTTGCTAAATTAAGTACCAGTTGCAAAATTTCGGGCCTTGTGCCTAGAGTAGAAAAGAATTATTATTATCATTGTTTGGCAGCGAGCTGACATAATCGTTAGCATGCCGGGCAAAATGCTTAGCGGGATTTCATCTATCTTTACGTTCTGAATTCAAATTCTGCCGGGGTCGATTTTGCCTTTCATCCTTTCGGGAGTCAATGAAAAATATACCAATCGTGTACTGATGTCGATGTAATGGAATATCTTCCTCTCACAATTTGTGTCACTGGAAGAAAGAATTTTTATTACCATTGTCGTTGCTGCTACTGCTGCTAGTAATAATTCTGCTGTTGCTGTCAGTAATAATACTGCTGTTGCTGTCAGTAGTACATACCACTGTCATAGAACTAGATAAAAGAACTAACACGAAGAGTATGCATATACACACACCCATAATATATGCAGACACAAAAATGAATGGACGATATATACGTACCTATATATATATATATATATATATATATATATATATATATATAATATATAGGCGCAGGAGTGGCTGTGTGGTAAGTAGCTTGCTCACCAACAACATGGTTCCGGGTTCAGTCCCACTGTGTGGCGCCTTGGGCAAATGTCATCTACTATAGGCTCGAGCCGACCAAATCTTGTGAGTGGATTTGGTAGATAAGAGACCGATAGAATAAATACTAGGCTTACAAAGAATAAGACTAAAGACGGTGCTCCAGAATGGCCGCAGTCAAATGACTGAAACAAATAAAAGAGTAAAAGAATATGGATCTTTTCTATTCCTAAGCCAGTTTTTTCAAATTTTTCCTACTGAACCAAACAATTTTAAACTTCGTATACTGGTAGAATGTGTCAAAAGTAAACTTAATTGTAAACCAGAATGAAAACGGAATTGTAACTTCTAAGTTTAACGTTGTTTAATAATTAGAATTTTAACCAATGATATTCCGTCATTCGGCTTTATTTTATTTACTCCGTCTCGACCACCAATTTCGTGACGTATTAAACAATGTAAACAAGCTATAGTCAGCCACCTTCTAATAACAAAAGTTTGTCTTTGAAGTTACCGTCTAGGGGAAGCATTGATGTACATGTGTGTGTGTGTGTGTTTGATGGGGTGTGGGAGACAGACAGTATGTTGTGCAAGTGAAGTGCTTCTGTTAGTGTGTGTGAAGAGACAGAGTAATGTGTGAAAGAAAGAGATAACTGAAATTTTTTACTCGGTGTATGTGTATATGCCTGAATGTATGTGTGTATGTATCTGTGTATGTATGTATGTATGTATGGCCGATTCAATGTAATTTTTTACACATACTTACACACACACACACACATACATACACACACACATGCAGACATACATATACACATACACCGAGTAAAAAATTATATATATATATATATATATATATTAATTTATAAAAATATAGTAAAGTAAAAAAATTACTTAACCACACACCGAGCTTTTTAGAAATAGCAGCCAAAAATTTCTCAACTGCAAGAAAAAGTCTCCCAGACAATGCATACTCAGAAATAATTCACATACGTATAAGAGAAAAACAACGAAAAATCACATGGATTCTCCGATATATGTTATAAAAATATGGATTCTCCGATATAATTTATAAAAATATGGTAAAGTAAAAAAATTACTTTACCACACACAAAGCTTTTTAGAAATAGCAGACGTCACAAAACTGCTTTCAACGTCACACTAACAGATCGCAGTAACGTTTTAGATATGAAAACAAGCAATCTCATTGGTTAAAATTCGCAGTTTTAATCTACGATTAAAGTCATAAAATAGATTTTTCTCAAATAAACTAGTTCCAACTGGCGAATAAACTAGTTCCACTCTATGAGTACACAAAGTTTCAAATTATTTAGTTAACTAGAAAGATCTGGGGTCCTGGCCACAAATTTGAAAAGATCCAAGAATATATATATATATATATATATATATATATATATATATATATATATATATATATATATATACATACATACATACATACAGCGTATACAACACACACATATACATATATATGTATATGTATATATATGCACACACACACATAATACTTTGCACATGGTACGTCTGATACACAACAGAACGATTGTATTCAAAGAACTGAGACACCAACTGTAATAGTTTAGAAATCGTTTGGTTTTTTTCTTCCACTTATTGTATATCTTTTGTGTATGACATTAATAAAAGGACGTGTGTGTGTGCGTATGTACGTGCGTGTACACATATATGCATGCATTCATTCATTCATATACATACGTGTGTGTGTGTGTGTGTGTGTGTATGTATATATATATATATATGTGTGTGTGTGTGTGTGTGTATACATACATATATATATGTGTGTGTGTATACATACATATATATATGTATATATATATATATATATATATATATATATATATATGTATAATTGAACCGGTCTGATCAATAGAAATAACTACTTGTAGTAAATGACAGTTACTATGGGACACATGGAAAACAAACGTATAAAGATATTGACAAAAGGTACCGCACTACAATCATTGCCATCACCACCGTGTCCACCACCACCACCACCAACAACAACAACAACACCAACAACACCACCACCATTAGCACTTCCTCTACTACCTATGAGCCCTATAATCATCAACTTTTCAATAAGAGAGTGGTCAATAAGTTCAATAAGAGAGTAGTCGACCGACATGTTAGAAATAGCAATCAAATCCTTCTTAACACTAATAGACAGATTAGTTAAACTTAGTTTCAATTCAAAAGAGGATACATTTGATATTGTAGTCCTAGGTAACCCGGGGAAAAAAGGACAACAAAAAATTGGTTAGTCGCGACAGGAACTCTTTTAATTCATTTGCTTCTAAACGCAATGGACACAGGCAAGGTTGCGTGGTTAAGAAGGACGAGTCGTAATTGCGTTGTGTTAGGTTAAACTCTTTTTGTAGCATCCCGTGCAAATGTCTCCTCCCAATGTGTGACCTTTCGTCAACAAAGTCCCTAGAAATGAATACCCATCGGAAGGGAACTGTTATTGATCGATCCGCTGATCTTGAAATTTCGGAGATGTCACCCCTACTTACCTATTTAGCCGTCGTCAAATCTTTAGCTTGCGCTAATAATGTTCTTTAATGTAAGGCGGTGAGCTGGCAGAAACGTTAGCACGCCGGGCGAAATGCGTAGCCGTATTTCGTCTGCCGTTACGTTCTGAGTTCAAATTCCGCCGAGGTCGACTTTGCCTTTCATCCTTTCGGGGTCGATAAATTAAGTACCAGTTACGCACTGGGGTCGATGTAATCGACTTAATCCCTTTGTCTGTTCTTGTTTGTCCCCTCTATGTTTAGCCCCTTGTAGGTATTAAAGAAATAAGAAACGTTAGCTCGCTGGGCGAAATACTTAGCAGTATTTCGTTTGTCTTTACGTTCTCAGTTCAAATTCCACCGAGGTCAACTTTACCTTTCATCCTTTCGGGGTCGATGAATTAAGCACCAGTTGTGTTCTGGGGTCGCTTTAATCGACTGGCCAAATAATTTCGGGCCTTGTATCTAGAAGAGAAAAGAATGCTTCTCTTTTGTTTATTAGCGTCTTAATGAAACTTAATGAAAAAAACCCCAAAAAACAGAAACTCACTAAATAAACTTATTAGATCAGTGCTGTATATCTATCTATTTCTGTCCGTCTATCTATCTCAGTTTATCTATCTATCTATCTATCGGTATGTCTATCAATTGCTCTCTCTCTCTCTCTCTCTCTCTCTCTCTCTCTCTGTATATGTATGTGTGTGTGCGTGCGTGTTTATATGAGAAATTACGATAAGCCCAAGTTCATATTACTAGTTCCTACGTACGCTTCCTCCTTATGGTTGCTGGGAATAGTTCTTATACATCAATGTCTTAATTAAATGAAACATTAAAACTTAACAGGTGCAGGCATGGCGGTCTGATTAAGAAGCTCGCTTCGTATCCATATGGTTTCGGGTTGAACTCAACTATGCAACACCTTGGGCAAGTATCTTCTACCATAGGACCCACCGTTGATTTGTGAATGAATTTGGTAGACGGAAACCGTGTGGATAAATGTTGTACACATAAACACACACACAAATGCGTGCGGCTCTTTGTCCATATCACCGCTTGCCATGTTGTATTATACAGGCTTAAGACAATTTATTTAGACTCTCAAACTGAGATGTTTATACATTTTAGCGTGTTTATACATAGACTTTTACAATAAGCAGTGTGGCAAAACACAGAGGGTTTTCTTTTTGTTTATTGGAATGGTAATTAAAGAAATGAGATTGCTAGTGGAGGATACCTACCGCCTCCTTAGACATTTATACTGATACATGAAAAGGTTTCTACATTTAAGGTTTGAATGCACCAAATTAGAAGAGTGGATCGTTACCTTTTGACCGGCAGATTTAGAAAACATTTTTTTGTAACTAAACACTTTCAAACTTCGCTTACTGTTAGACAAACGAAATATACACCGCCGATAGTTGTTGTTGACAAACAACGGCAGTAATTTTATTCAGCTGAATACACGTCATTGATTGGTTGAAATTACCGAAATACGAGAACTTTAACATGAAATAACTTCGTAAATATAAGCTTTTCTCAAAAACACTAAGAGTAAAATATGTTTTATATGACACATTCTACCAGTATACGAAGTTTGAAAGTGTTTAGTTACAAAAAATTATTTTCTAAATCTGCCGGTCAAAAGGTAAAGATCCAGAAGAGTAATTAAAGCTTTGCATAATGTCTTTGCGGTATTTTTCCAACCCTCTGTGCACTGAGTTCAAATCCCACTGATGTCGATTTAGCCTTTAATCCTTTCAGGTGTCAATAAATAGATTACTAGTAGATCATTTCCTTCTTTCCAAGAGAGGCGCGTTCACATTGTAATCTCACAATTCTGTTAAGTCGATAAGAAAGAAAGGTTTCCTCAAGGTAAAGCATTTCAGAAATTCTGGATTTGCATTTGTAGACATCCTTATAGTATTGTCACTGTGGCCAATGTTGCTGGTATAGGTGTTGTTATGCCTCACGTTAGCCCTGATCAAGCAGATCTCTGGCTAAAGACATTCCAGCAAATTTTACATTTGGCGCAATTATGACTACATTACTCAACGTGGCTTTTCCTCTTTCTTACAAAATCAGTAATATATCATCTCAGGGGAATGTAGCTATTCTGGCTAGCAATTCGTGCGACCAACTACAGGCTCTAAAGTAACTGGAGAACGCTACTTTTCATATATATATATTTGTGTTGTTATACTAATGTATTTTATTGTTGTCCATAAGTCTTCATTAATTTACACTTGAAATTAAATATCACAAAATAGATATCAAATTAGGTTGTGTTACTTACTCAGTGTCTAACGCAGAGTTGGGGCAGTTATTTATATCACAAAATCCATGCAAGTACATCTGCACCGAGAAAAATAATGAATCTTCAACTGTGCATATAGGTATGCAACGTATATGAAAATACTGTTTGGTCTCAAAGTAAAGGTTCACAAATTTTTCTAAGCCCCACACCTTTAGGAAATGCTTCATTACTTTTCGCACCCTATTCAAAAGTAATACCATTGTTGAAAATAAAAATATATTTCTGATATTGATATTTCTTTTCTGGTACGTTGGATTTCGTACAAGTTAATCCTTTCTACTATATGATCTCCTACGTGATAATCCTTTCTATTATAGGTACAAGGTCTGAAATTTAGGGGAGGAGGATAGTCGATTACATAGATCCCAGTATGCAACTGGTATCTATTTTATCGACCTCGAAGAGATGACAAGCAAAGTCGACCTCGCCGTAACTCGAAGTCAGAATGTAAAGACAGGCGAAATACCTATTTCTATTTCTTTACTACACACAAGGGGCTAAACACAGAAAGGACAAACAATGACAGACAAACGGATTAAGTCGACCTCAGTGTGTAACTGGTACTTAATTTATCGACCCCGAAAGGATGAAAGGCAAAGACGACCTCGGCGGAATTTGAACTCAGAACGTAACGTCAGACGAAATACCGCTACGCATTTTGATCGGCGTGCTAACGATTCTGCCACCTTGATGCCTTAAGATAAGCTATAAATAATAGCATGGAAATATTAAGGCAAAAAAACCTTTGGATGGAAAAAAAATTAGCAGCTTAGAATTCTCGCTGGTAAGAATTAAGTTTCAAAAATTGATCCAGAAGCTCGAATTGTTGCGCTAGTCTAATGGTAGAATGCTTGTCAAGTTTACAGGAGATGTGGGTTCGTACTCTGCAGACACTCTTGGTCGTTTTCTATCCAAAGGGATTTTTTAAAACCCAATGGTCACAAGCAAATATTTACAGTTTTATCTAGTTCGAGATCCAATGTTCCAAAACATAATTATTCCAGGTTTTCTCGAAGTTTATAAAAATTCTTGACATCAATCGAATACAGTGGTTCTCACCCATTTTTCGATTCCTATTTTACTCACGAGGTAGGTGGGGTACTCTCATAGCCATTTGATGCCTAAAATCTATTATATTTTTATGATTAAATATTATTACGAATTGTAAAAGAAATGTTAAAATATTTTGTGTGTTATTCTTTTACTTGTTTCAATCATTTGACTGCGGCCATGCTGGAGTACCGCTTTGAACCTAGGACTTATTTCTTAAGCCTAGTACTTGTTCTATCGGTTCTTTCGCCGAACTGCTAAGTTACGGGTACGTAAACACACCAACACAGGTTGTCAAGTTGTCAAGCAGTGATGGAAGAACAAACACAAGCACAAAGACATACATATATATATATATATATATATATAATATATATATATATATATATATATATATATATTATATATATATATATATATATAGGCGAGAAAGAAGCAACAAGAATGGATAGGTTTTTAGTACAATCGTTTCATACAAGGACAGGCTTTATTAAAAGTTGCAAAAATTGCAGCATATAAACGTGTCCCGTACTCATCAGCTAAAATACATGTGAGTTCTCTAGACATCCTAGTGGTTGAGGCTATACTCATGAAGTAATGTAGATAATTAAGTAACATAAACAGATTTCCAAAGTTCATTAAAGTTCTTTAAAGATGATGTACAGTCTTATCACAGAATTTTAAAAAAGTTTTAACAGCATCACAGAGAAGGTGACTTAATCCATAGTGTATATATGAATTTGCAGAGATATGAGGAGGGATTACATACTCACAGACTACAAATTTATCCATTGCTAATCACAACGAGGTGGGTCTCAATTCCTGCTTATTAGCATTACAGAGAGGGTGAATTAATCCTTTGTATAGATGCACAATTTCCAATGGTGTAGATGTAAATTTCCAGAGAAATGAAGAGGAATTTCATATTCACAGGCGATAAATTTATCAATGGTTGAACACAATGAGGTAGGTATCAATTCTTGCTATATGATTAGGTATTTGCCACATTAATCACATTACTGCTATTTTCAAGAGACTGTAGCTATTTAACTTTTAAAGGCTGAAGGGCTTTCTAGAGAGGCAAAAAACAGAAAAGGGAAGGAAAGAGAAGAAAAGAGAGAAAATAAAGGAGGCGGGAGCAAAGGGGGGGGATTAAAAGAGAAGAGAAAAGGAAAAAGAAAAAAAGAAAAAGAGAATAAGAAGAAGAAAAAGAAAAAAGAGAAAAGAGAAAGAAATAGGGAAAGAAGGGAAAAAAAGAAAAAGAAAAAAAGAGGGTTCTAGTTATACAGAAGAATTAGTAGACGGCAAGTCTGGTTTTAATTTACAGGCATCTAGGAACTAGAGGAGAATATTATTCCTTGACCAGTAAAACAGCTAATTTATTGCTGTTGAAAGCAGCTATGAATTTAAAGAGAATCTAAAGAGATAACACGGTCAGGGGTTTAGGGGTCAAAGGCTAAAATCAAAAGAAAATACATTAGGAAAATCTAAGTGTAATCTTATCAAAAAGTCATTAAAATTTATTTATTTAATTTATTCATCTTACTGTCTTAAGGAGTTGCCGTTATTATTCATACATTGACGGACTACATTTCAAATCTTAGAAGATCATTTACAAGGTGTTAGGGAATTGTCTATCATAATGAAGATAATCATATTATCACCGAGGGAGTAGCCTTATTTATTTAATTTTGGAATAGAATTATGGGGCTTTAGTAACTCATTTTATTTTATTAAAGTTATGCTACTTAAATTAGATTAAGTTAAGAATTGAAATTAAAGATTAAAATTAAGATTTAAAATTGTGAGTTTGAAATTAAATAAAGCCTCAATTAAGTAGCGTATAAGTACTATTCATTTCTCTGTTCTCAAAAAACTGATGCAGATATAAGGAAAAAGATAACTGTATTGTGAGAACTCTTAGTTATCTACTTAAAGCAGTGCTATACTAGTAAAAATCAAGTTATATCTATCTATCTATCTAGTTACGAATATTCTAATCATTTAAAATATTTTAAAGTCTTCAATTTAGCGTGGACACAAACTTGACCTAGTTCGATATGGTTATTCAATAAGTTTCTATGTTTTCTATGCTTTAGAATTTCATACGTCTCCATGGAGCATAGTTGGCAACCAACCCTGCTATTTTTATACGGAATTGCTCTCCTAACTATTTCCCAATTAAGGTTATAATTATTATTATTATTTTTGAGTTCCCAGATTTTGTTTGAAAGTCAGGTGGTACCAGCTTTATGACGTAATTTAAAAGACGAGATGTGATTTCTAACTCTGGCTAGAAAATTAATTGTACATCCAATGTAAAAATATTTGTTATTCTCCGTGGATATGGTACATTTATAGATTACATTATTTTCCCCGCATAGACCAGGTGCCGGGCATTTTGATTTTATTCTACACTTACACACAGGAGGAACAACTTCAGGTTTTGGATTATTCTTGGGTAGATGTCTTAGGTTCCTATTATTTTGATTATCATGAGTATAATTGTCCTTATTGTTATTAATATTTCTATAGTTGGTGCTGATATCTAAAGTATTGCTATTATTTATTGATCCTTCTGTTTCATCTTTTAGGTCTAAAGTCCTACCATGATTTCTTATATTATTGGTAATGTTACTATTATTGTTAGTCTTTTTATCCGACTGCATATTGTTGTTATAGATATCACTGATATTTTCATTCTCCTTATTTTCTCCATTAGCCTTATTTCTATTATTTCTATTATTAACATTATTACTTCTATTAATATCGGTATTGTTATTATTACTATTAATGTTAATGTTATTAGTCATTCTGTGGTTACTAATTTCACCCATGTTTTGATAGTTACTATTGCTGTTTTTATTGTTGGTAGTATTATTATAATTGCTATTGGTATTCATGCTGATATTATTATTTTTATTTCTATCTTTCCTGGCTAGTTTAATGTTGTTATTATTAATCTTAGCTATTAAAGTGGACATATTTGGGAGGGTTGAATAAGAACTGTTTTCCTAGAAATAATTCTATGATATCTATGAGAGATTGGGAAATTTTTTCTCCAGAATTACTTTGAATTTGTTCTGTATATCCGATTGTATCGCACAGTTGAAAGGAATATTCAGCCATATTATATCTTTTTTATTAAATTTAGGGTTCGTAGAATTATTACTATTCATCTCACCGGAGTTATTGCATTTATTACCATTATTTTTATTTTTATTTTTATTTGTGTGCATCTTTGGTTTATCTACTTCGATATTATCCGAGTTACCTATGTTCTGGTCAATGCTTCTATTTGAATTGTTGGGCCTGTACGTTAGATTAGCGTTTACCGTTAATTTAATTCTACTTTTATTTCGGGCTTGGTCTGTATTGCTGCTTACGTGATTACTGATAACTTCTTTATTAGGAATACGTGAGTTCTCCTTATCAACGAATGTAATCTTTTGGTTGTATCCAGCCTTAGTTAACGCCGCATTATAATGCTCAGAATGGGAGTTAAATATATCCTTATTGGATGATAATTTTGAAATTCTTAATGAAATATTTCTTACTAAAGATTCAATTATATTTGGGGGATGATTTGATAATTTATTTACGTAATTCGTGATTTCGCCTTCCTTTCTAAATGGGTAATGCAGCTTGGAGTTAAGGTCTAGCGTAATATCTAGGAAGTTAACTATTTTAGTGCCCGGTTCATACGTTATACTGAGGTTGAAATCCTTAAAGAACTTATTAATTTTCTTTCTAATCCTTTCTATAACAGATTTATTATTACTAGGGATAACAAACAGAGCATCATCCCTATATAGACCCCCCTGTATTTCTGGGATATCCTTGCTTATGCATTTTAATAGATATGCGCCTACTAGGTTGGTTACCTCAGCCGAATCACTGGAACCCATTGGTATATCAAAATAATTAGGTGTATCTGCTCTAGTCCATAATTTATCTTCAAATTCTATAAATGTCTTCCTAGCTAGTAGCACAATATTGATTTCTTCTCTAGATATGAGGGAGCGATTCATGGCAAATATTAGTGATTTGTTGAGTAAGATAGGGGAAATACTAGAGTAATAACTATTAATATCGAACTGAATAAAGGACAGACTACTAGTATTAGTTAGAGAGTTAAACCATTTTAGAACTTCGTTCGTACTTAGCCATAGGTTTAAGGGGAGAAGAGGGGTTATTTGGGGTAGAACAGTATCCAGGATAGATTTACTAAGTCGGCCAATGTCCGACTTAGTTGGACAGATCAGCCTTACCGAAGGGTTTTCCAAGAAATTCTTTTTGTGGTCTTTAAGGTTGATCCTGGGCTCACACGGTTTAAGCGGCTCCGTTCTATCCGTTAAATTTAGTTTCTCCATGATCTTTTTCATTTCCAGGTTTACTTTTTTCAAATTGTTCTTAGTCGTAATTTTATATTTGGAGTTTAGTTCCTTCCTAATTAATTTGCTATAAAGATCGTAATCAACTCTATACATATTACCCGTTTTATCTGCTGGTACTAGGATTCCATGTTTGCACCTGGTTGACTGAATAAAGTTCCCCCTTTGCTCCCGCCTCCTTTATTTTCTCTCTTTTCTTCTCTTTCCTTCCCTTTTCTGTTTTTTGCCTCTCTAGAAAGCCCTTCAGCCTTTAAAAGTTAAATAGCTACAGTCTCTTGAAAATAGCAGTAATGTGATTAATGTGGCAAATACCTAATCATATAGCAAGAATTGATACCTACCTCATTGTGTTCAACCATTGATAAATTTATCGCCTGTGAATATGAAATTCCTCTTCATTTCTCTGGAAATTTACATCTACACCATTGGAAATTGTGCATCTATACAAAGGATTAATTCACCCTCTCTGTAATGCTAATAAGCAGGAATTGAGACCCACCTCGTTGTGATTAGCAATGGATAAATTTGTAGTCTGTGAGTATGTAATCCCTCCTCATATCTCTGCAAATTCATATATACACTATGGATTAAGTCACCTTCTCTGTGATGGTATTAAAACTTTTTTAAAATTCTGTGATAAGACTGTACATCATCTTTAAAGAACTTTAATGAACTTTGGAAATCTGTTTATGTTACTTAATTATCTACATTACTTCATGAGTATAGCCTCAACCACTAGGATGTCTAGAGAACTCACGGGACACGTTTATATGCTGCAATTTTTGCAACTTTTAATAAAGCCTGTCCTTGTATGAAACGATTGTACTAAAAACCTATCCATTCTTGTTGCTTCTTTCTCGCCTATAATCACCCCACATTACTGTATTGTTAAAACCGTATAGTTTTTTTTGGTGCATCTAAGTTAGGTACCATATTCAAGTAAATTCATTTAAATTAACTTGAATCTTTATTGCTTTATATATATATATATATATATATATATATATATATATATATATATATATATATATATATAATATATATATATATATATACGACAGGCTTCTTTGAGTCTTACGTATGTATTCTCATGCATATAGCTGCGTGTTTAGACATGTTCATATATACACAAAGACATACGAATATATATATATATATATATATATATATATACATACACCCCCCACACACACATATATATATTTATATAAGACAGGCTTCTTTCGGTTTTACGTATGTATTTTCATGCATATAGCTGCATGTATAGACATGTTCATATATTGTTGGCATCCTTTTTGTCTCGGGAGACAATGGAGTTGCGCATAAAGTAGTCTAGTCCGGCTTTTACATTTCATAGATGTTCATATATATATTTAAATGATAAACTTCTGGAAAATTTAATAGATTTTTACATTTCCAGAGATGGCTTGGATCTGTAGTCTTTGAATCAGCTTTCTTCTTTCTGGTTTGGAGAAGCCAAATTTCTCAAGATTTAGGCAGTGTGTTACATATTTCAATGTCCCAATAATTACAGATATAAACCTGAACTTGTAATCTGGATGTATGTATGTATATGCGCATATATATATTTGTGTGTGTCGTTGTGTCTGTGTTTGTCTCCTCCCCCACCACTAATTGACAACCAGTATTGGTTTGTTTATATCCTGGTAACATAGCGGTTTAACAAAAGAGAACCCGATAGAATAAGTACCGGGCTTTAAAAAAATTATTGGGGCCGATTTGTTCGGCGAAACCCTTTAAGGCTGTACCCTAGCTTGGTTGCAGTTCTAACACTGAAACAAGTAAAATATAATGCACACACACACACACACACACACACACACACACACACACACACACACATACACACACACACACACACACACACACACACACATATATATATATATATATATATATAAGTTAGAGGTTATGCAACCATCTAAGGGATAGATGCATGCGTAGGCACTCCTGGTGTATTACCTTACTATGTATAGTCCTAGCTATAAGGTATACAGTTGTAGGTAATCTAAAGGTAAAACCGTGGTTTAATATATAGAGAAAAGAAATGGAGCAATGTTTAACAATGAGAAGTAGATCATTGGTATTAAAAAGTCATTATTTAATTGTAGTTTCGTAACCATTTACAGCTGTTTCTGTTTATCAAATCGGAATAAATTTACATTTACCTCGTTATATTTAACAAACATCTTCAGAATGATTTTAAAAGAAAAAGAAAAGGGAAAAATGTTCGTTAAGTCTTCAGGCTTACATTTTAGCGACTTGTTGGGTTCTCCGTATTTGTAGTTTCCTCCATTAGATGCATGGAGCAGTGAGTGGGGACAAGGATTATTTGACCGGTGTTGTTATTTGTAATATAAGACGCTGTTTCTGACCTCTAGGTTAGTCCCTATGATTACAAAGGACGCCCCTGTTAAAAACTAAGGATGCTATTTAAAGTTTGTACGACATAGTGTATACATATCGGATACGTAAAGAAATAATTAAAAGAGTTAAAGAGTACATAAGCAAGAATCAATAAAATCAATAGAAATTATAACGTGAAATGTGAGTCGTTGAATATTTTATATAGGATTATATGTCCCGGTGTATAACGTAGATTTTTAATAGACAGTTCGGTTAATCGGGGTATTTAATTTAAAATAGTAAAGTGAAGTTAAATTATGTTCTGTGGTAGGTGGGAGATAATAAGATGTTAGGCAGGTCCGCTAATAACCTGTAATGTAGGGATTAGCGATATTTTGAGAATAAAAATTTATCTTTTTGCAAACATATTCTATGTTTCTCGTCTCGTTTATTAAGTAATTCTGATTTAGCCATTAAAATGTATAATTTCTCATTTATACATAAATTACAGTGATTATTAAGCCTAGAACTTAACCATGGTCTATCCATAGCACTTACTTAGTTCTTTTTAAATCTAAAATATACTCTCTTTCATTTTCTACAATGACCTTCCAGCTATCTGGTAGACTTGCAAGGCCTCTCTTCCAAAATTCACTTGTCCGTGACGAAAAATACCTCGCCTGTACTGTTCTCACTTTGTCTACAGAATTCATATTTTTGCTGTCCAAATGATTTTGAAGACTGCAGAATAAATGATAATTAGATGGCGCAATGTCCAGTGAACATGGTGGGTGGGTATTGTCTCCATTGCAAACTGCTTTAGCCTTTGGAATGTAACCCTCACTGGCAGTAAAGAAGAGCACACATTCACTCTCTGCGCGCGATTAAACTCAGAAAGTTCGTGAGGAACTCATTGATCCAATTTGCTGACTTTTCCAATGGCACGCAAGTGTCGATAAATGGTTGACTGACCAGATCCAAGCTTCTCTGCTTGGTCCTCAACACTTACGATGGGATTTTGTTCCACCAGGGTTTGAAGGACGTCCTCGTCGAGCTCTACAGATCTTCCAGGATGAGGCTCGTCTTCTAGGCTGTAGTTTTCGGCTCAGAAATTCTGGAACCACCGTTGACACTGGCTTACACTTATTGTCCAGTCCACACATACTGCATTAATATTCCTCGCACTTTCCATTGCGTTGTTGCCTTTATTGAACGCATAAAGCAAAATATACTTAAATATGTTTCTTTGTCACTTCCATTATAACTTTGAAAAAAATAACTGTTAAAATCGAACTGCACTCTTTAAAGCTTGCACTAAGAATAAGCAATAGGTAAAATTACTACCTGTTTTTATAGCAAGTTGATGCAAGTGGTTTATCCCGCCCCGCTCTGATTTTTAGTTCATGCAACTGAAAAAGCCGCATTATTTATGGGATGACCAAATATATATATATATACATGTATGTATGTATGTATGTATGTATGTATGTTAGTGTGTGTGAGGGGGTGGACGACATCACAACCGACCAGACAACTAAGTAGAAGGATATGTAATAACTTAATTCCCATGACAAAAACTCAGTTATTTAGGACGTTCATTTTCAACAAGAGACAGAAATCTGCCGACATTTTCTCACATTAATAGATTTCTATGTGACGATCAAGCCAGTAGTTCACATTTTGTTTTACAGCATTGTATAATGTATATCAGAATTTAGGAGAAAGGGCTGTCTCCTTTCTGTTTTATCTCTATGTAAACACAAGTCCAGGCCACGTTCTATTTCTGGTTTAACAAGAATGACACAGTTATGTAAATGAAATTATATGGTTGAACCTCAGCGTATTTTACTATATTTGCAGCATACCTACTAAACATCTCCCCCGATTTTCTTTCTTCACAATTCTCTGAAAAATGAGAAATTTAATGAAATTTTCTAAAAAGGTTTCCCATGTGATGTATTCCGATTATATCAAAATTTGTTTTGAAAAGTTTTCCGGAGGCGAGGGAGAAGAGTTTCGGATAATTCGCTCAAATTATTTCCAGATAACTTTCAGATATACATTTTGGATGAAGTTTTCTACAAAATTATTTCAGATGATGTAGATTACGATTATTTCAGAAGGAATAAATAGCATTAAACTTAAACATATTCGTTGCAAATTTTAGCACAAGGCCAGCGAGTGGGGAAAGGCAAAGTTAACCAGGGCGAGATTTTGAACTAAGAACTCAAAGGCAGACGAAATACAGCAAGTATTTTGCTCCGCGTGCTAACGAGTCCGCCAGCGCGCGCCACCGTCTTTTATCTTTTACTTGTTTAAATCATTGGACTACAGCCATGCTGGAGCACCGCCTTGAAGGATTTTAGTCAAACAACTCGACCCCAGGGGGTGTGGTTTGCAGCCTAGTACTTTCTGTCTGTTTTGCCGAATCGCTAATTTACAGGGACGTAAACTCAGCAACACTGGTTGTCAAGCGGTGGTAGAGGATAAACACACACACACACACACATATATATATGTACATCGGGTCTTTGATCGGCCATGCAGTGATACTGAACTCGGAACCATGTACAGGAAGTAAACTTCTTACCACACAGCCACAAAACTTGGAATTTTGAAAAAAATATGTGATTTTTGTTAGTATGTACGTTAGTGCGTCTACCAATGTTTTTCACGTTAATTTCTGATACAGTCATATTCTACGCCTTCTGAAATGTATTTGTAGAAAACTTCATTGAAAATAACAATTTTTCTGAAAGTTATGAGGAAATACATTCGGCGGGGTGAGCAGACAGTTTTTAGGTATGTGATAGCTGCATAAACCTTCTGATAAGCAACGAATAATTTACATATTTCTCTGTCTGCTTTACGTGTATCTGTAAACGCACAATGATTTAACTAAGATACGTACATTTATCAAATATTCATTAATGTAACATCCGGAGAGAATTTGATGAATACAATTCTTTTTTCTTTTTCTATGCGAAAACTAGGAAATGCGTAAACATCAGACCACGAGAACTTTCTCAAAATCATTTGTTCACGAGCAGGCGTTCCCAGCATTTTTTTAGCGCAAAGATTTCGTTGAATAGCATTTTACAAACATTTACACCCCATGATTAACAAAATAAATAATGTTGTAAATAAATATATAAGTATTCAACTAAACTTGTGTAGCAGTTTATTCACCATATTTTCCTATATTATTCTATCCAGTAGGTGCGCACGTTTTTGTTTGATATTTATATATAATGAAGGCGCAGACATGGTTGTGTAGTTAAGAAGATCGTTTTTCAATCACGTGGTTTCGGGTTCAGTCCCACGGCACAGTACCCTGGGAAAATGCCTTCTATAATCCAGGGCCTTGTGAGTAAATTTGGAAAACAGAAACTGTGTGGATTCCTGTCGCATATGTGTGTGTGTGTGCGTGTCTTTGGGTTTGTGTTTATCCCCCAACACAGTTTTATAAACGGTGTCGATTTGTTTACGTCCTCGTAACCAAGCGGTTTGTCGAAAGGGACCGATAGAATAAGTATCAGACTTAAAATAACTACTAGGGTTTATTTATTCGACTAAACTCTTCGATGCAATGCCCTAACATGACCGCAGTTCTATGACTAAAACAAGAAAAGATAAAAGATAAATTGTGACACAAGGCCAGTCATTTCGGGGTAGTGGGTAAGTCTACATTGACCCCCACCCCCGCCAGGGTTCAACAGGTATTTATTTTATCAACCCCAAAGGGATGAAAGGCAAAGTCGGCCTCGGTGGAATTTGAACTCAGAACGTAAAGACGGACGAGATGTTACTAAGTATTTTGCCTGACGTTCTAACGATTCTGCCAGCTGGTCGCCTTATAACCTGGAATAATTCTTGTATCTAGTTTCAATACTTTATCCCTATGAAAAGATCCATGACTTCTCTAATTTCCTAGTGTCTCTCATAGTGCCTCCCCGACATTTAGCACCTCTTGTGAGCATAGAACGCACCCCCCACCACCACCACGGATTGCTACCGCCTAAATAAGAACCGTTGCTCCTCTTTAACTATCTTATCTCTAAGGCTTAACTATATATATTATTTTCATGTCGTTTGTGTTTTCTCTGTTACAGTCGATATCACTAATCTTTATATTTTCGTGACTTCCTTTTTCACCGCCTCTCTTTTACTTGTTTCAGTCATTTGACTGTGGCCATGTTGGAGCACCACCTTTAGTCGAACAAATCGACCTCAAGACTTATTCTTTGTAAGCCTGGTACTTATTCTATCAGTCTTTTTTGCCGAACCGCTAAGTTAACGGGGACATAAACACACCAGCATCGGTTGTCAAACACAGACACACAAACATATACACACACACATATATATATATACATATATACGACGGGCTTCTTTCAGTTTCCATCTACCAAATCCACTCACAAGGCTTTGGTTGGCCCCAGGCTATAGTAGAAGGCACTTGCCCAAGGTGCCACGCAGTGTGACTGAACCCAGAACCATGTGGTTGGCAAGCAAGCTATTTACCACACAGCCACTCCTACGCCTATGTGGTAATTTATGACAATCTTGTTTGAAGCAACTGAAGCTAGCGGAATTCACTTCAGGTGTCGAAACCGTGATGGTCCCCTACATATACTTTTGTTCAGGGGAAATTTTCGGGTTTTTCGTACTGTTATATATTTCCCTCGTGTCTACCTAATTCGCGCGCGCGCAACACGGATAGGGGTATTCTTTTACTTGTTTCAGTCATTTGACTGCGGCCATGCTGGGGCATCGCCTTAATAAGGTTTGTTAGTCGAAGAAATCGACCCCATGACTTATTCTTTTCAAGCCTAGTACTTATTCTATCGGTCGCTTTTTCCGAACCGCTAAGTTACGGGGATATAAATACATCAACATGGGCTGTCAAGCGATGGTGGAGGGACAGACACAGACACAAAGGCACACACGCATAAATACACACACACACACTCACACACACAGGGTGTGGTGAATGCATTGTCGTCTAGATTACGCACGAATGAAATTAACTCTGACGTCTCATTTTAACAGATTTATTTACTAAAATTACATAAAAAATATCTTGAAATACTAAAGAGTAAATTCATTCAATAAAATCGCCATTGGCTCCGATCAGCGCCTCCAGACGACTTCAGAATCTCCTGCAACTCTTCTGAACAGTGTCCTTGTTTAAGTTGGTGAATGCTGCCATAATCCTTGCCTTCAGTTCATCTTTGGTGTTGCAAGGAGTATTGTTGGCCTCTCAGCTGCGCTCCACGCATAACAATCAAGGAAGTTGCAGTCTGGGGAGTTAGGTGGCCATATGGTAGGGGTGATGTAGTTGCAGAAATTGTCAGACAATCATGACTACGTTCTCCTGCTTGTGGCAGACGAAATGCCGCTAAGTATTTCGCCCGGCGTGCTAACGATTCTGCCAGCTCGCCGCCTTCTTAAACAGGTGAAATACCTATTTCTTTACTACCCACAAGGGGCTAAACACATAGGAGACAAACAAGGACAGACAAAAAGTCGATTAGATCGACCCCAGTGAGTAACTGCTACTTATTTAATCGACCCCAAAAGGATGAAAGGCAAAGTCAACCTCGGCGGAATTTGAACTCAGAACGTAGCGGCAGACGAAATACCTATTTCTTTACTACCCACAAGGGCCTAAACACAGAGGGGACAAGCAAGGACAGACAAACGGATTAAGTCGATTATATCGACCCCAGTGCGTAAGTGGTACTTATTTAATCGACCCCGAAAGGATGAAAGCCAAAGTCGACCTCGGCGGAATTCGAACTCAGAACGTAGCGGCAGACGAAATACCGCTAAGCATTTCGCCCGGCGTGCTAACGATTCTGTCAACTCGCCACCTTCGGACAATAGTAATAACATCACCGTTCATTTATACTGACATCTAGTAAATCCAGATTTCTTAAAATCCCTCTTGATTAGGCACTCAGATGAGACTGCGTGTGGTTTAGTGGTCAGGGTATGCGGCTCACGATCGAAAGGTCGAAAGGTCGAAAGTTCAATTCCCGGTGGAGCGTTGTGTCTTTGAACATGACACTTTATTTTACGTTGCTCTAGTCCACTCAGCTGACAAAAATGAGTTGTATCTGTATTTCAAAGGGCCAGCCATGTCACATTCTGTGTCACGCTGAACCTCTCTGAAAACTACATTAAGAGTATGCCTGTCTGTGGAGTGGTCAACCACTTTCACGTCAATTTCACGAGCAGGCTGTTCCGTTGATCGGATCAACTGAAACCCTCGCGTAGTAACTAAGGAGTATCAATAAGAAAAGTAGTACCAGACACTTGGAATATATTACTATAACTACATTCTTTTATTTCTGCTATAGATACAAATCTAACATTAACATAAACACTTTTCTACGACATACTTAGATACAGAGGAGACGCAATTATAATCTAAACAGTGCTTATCCTTTTTTTAATTCTTATTGAAAACTATCTTCCCGCCAAATACATATCTGTCAAAATATCATACAACTCTACGTTTTCAAACAGCAGAACTCATATCTCCTTCTATAAGTAAATCAATATTTTGATAATACCCACCTCGTTACAACAATTCGGACAAATTACAACCAACCATATTTATTTTGTGCAAAATTCTATAGTATTGTCAACGAAATATAATATCAATATTGTCTGAAACTATATCCCAGTTCTACAACAGGTTCCCAAAATCATATTACAACGAACCCTTTCTAATAAATACTAATAGGAAGAAATGGCAGCCGTTTTGGCTGATTGTCCGAACTAATACGAAGTAATCGATGACTGAGTTTCTATTGTACACAAATATGATGTTGGAAATGCATGCATACCTATTTCTTTACTACCCACACGGGACTAAACACAGATGGGACAAACAAGGACAGACAAACGGATTAAGTCGATTACATCGACCCCAGTGCGTAACTGGTACTTAATTTATCGACCCCGAAAGGATGAAAGGCAAAGTCAACCTCGGCGGAATTTGAACTCAGAACGTAACGACAGACAAAATACCGCTAAGCATTTCGCCCGGCGTGCTAACGTTTCTGCTAGCTTGCCGCCTTGGAAATGCATACATACCGTCAGCTGAACATGTTAACGAAATTATTGAAACTACGGTAAAAATCATGGGGCGTGAAAGTGTACTAAGACTTTGCTTCTCAACTACATGGTTCTGGGTTCAGTCTAACAGCGTGGCAACCTTGGGTAAGTGTCATCTACTATAGCCTCGGGCCGACCGAAGCCTTGTAAGTGGATTTGATAGACGGGAACTGAAAGAAGCCCGTCATGTTTTTACGTCCTCGTAAATTAGCGGTTGGGCATAAGAGACCGATAGATTAAGTACTGGGGTTTACAAAATAAATAAATAAATAATACGCACTGAGGTCGATTTGCTCGATCGTTACATTCTTCCTTAGATCTCTTTTGAGTCTTACTTGCGTTATCCTGGCCTCTTCAAATGCTTTTACTCCACTCCACACCTTTGTTCGCCATCCAACTCGATTCGAAGCAAGGGTTTCTATATCTTCTGGAAATATTCCAAGTAACTTCATAGTAGTCTTTATGCCGTCCTTAAACCTTCTTTTAGGTTTACGCCGATAGCGTTTCCCTCTCTGCAAGCTCACCATAAAACAGCTGTTTCAGCATGCGTTCATCTGCCATTCGAACAATATGGCCACACCATTTTAATTGGTTCCTCAAAATCATAGCTTTAACTGTGGTGATGCCGGCAGAAGCAAGGATATCTGTGTTTGGAGTAAAAGAACTCCATTTAATTTTTTAAATGCGATGAAGGCATTTTTGGTAGAATTGTTCTAACAGTTTAAAATGCCTTTCATAATATATACATTAGAAAATTTGTGAAATCCTCGGTACAGTTAGGTAAATTTGGAGGAGGAAAATTACATCTAGGAGAATTTTTGTCTAAAATTACATCTAGGAGAATTCTTCCAGGGTGTAGATTACGAGGACGAATCACTAGTGTAAAAGAAAAAAAGAACTTTAACCCCGCTAAATAGAGACATACACGTAGAAGAACACATAACCTGCCTACGATGACCGGCACAGTCAAATGCTGCAGAGACGAATCACAAATGCAACATTCCTACAGACTTACTGCTAGCCCTAAACAAACTACAAAAAGTCTCCTCAATAATCATAGAAGAAGCAGACAAAAGTGGAGCAATCATCATCATCATGGGCAAAAACCACTACCAAGAAAGGTCCTAGAACAGTTGAATAACGAGGGTTTTTACAAGAAAATCAACAAACGCAAAGAAAGTTATTCGATGATTCAAGTAGGTAAACTGAATAACCTTACGCTAAAGGAAATTAACTAGCTAACCAACTTTGAAATGAAAACCAGCAATTTTAAATAATTATCGAAAGTTCACAAATCCGAAGAAATCCAAAACAAAAGAAAAAGTAAAATTACATCATATGTCGAAGTACCAAAACTGACAGATTTAAAATTACACCCAAATGGTGCTGGTTCAGCCGCAAGCACACAACGTCTAAGCAATTTATTAGAATCATTCTGAAACCCCTATGTAAAAAGGTACCAAGCTACATCAGAGATGATATGAAATTCCTGAATCCCCCAGAAAGTACTCCAAGACACAATCTTAGTCAGCTTTGACGTAGCAAGCTTATATATTAATATCCCACACGAACAACCACTTCCACTTTGATAAAGAATTGTATTTACAAATAAAAGGAACAGCCATGGTCACCAAAGTAGTGCTAAGATATGCAACATTCGTCATGGATTACCTTGAAGCAAAACTATATTCCCAGCTGCAGGAAACGTTCATTCACGATTTCACCACCTATATTAATAACATCTGGAAACGTTACCTAGACAATTGCTTCATCTTCTGGGATAGAAACGAAGAAGACCTGCAAAGATTCCATTCCATCATAAACAAGCTTCACAACGCAATACAATTTACCATGGCATGCAATAGAAAGGAACTACCATTTCTGGATATCCTTATCATTAAAGAAGGGGAAAATATCAAAACAGACCTATTTTACAAACCAACAGGCACGCACCAATACTTAAATTTTCGATCAGCACCCTCACCCCCACATAACAAAAGAATCATTCCCTTTAACATGACAAGACGTATCTACACCATAGTAACACACCCCACATTACAAGAAAAAGTTTATATAAACTAAAATGGTTCCTTAAAAGACAAGAATATCTGGTGAACCTCATTAATACAGCCATCTCTAAGGCCCAGCACATTCCAGTGACAATACTAAGAAAAACAAACCAACAAAGTAAAAAGGGAAAACCAGTTATCTCTTTTGTCGTCACAAAAAGGATAACACTAACAACCCAATAATATATAGCAGACGCCAAGCACTCAAGCTGAAAAAACTGCTCACTAAGGCGAAATTTACGTCTAACATTGAAACAGTGTAAGTTAAGAAAATACGGGGACCCTTGATGCGGAACTTGAGAATACATTGAATTGAGTGGATAAATCTCATTTAAAAACAATGAGATTTTCAAAGTTAATGCAAACCTGAATTGCAAAGCAAAAGAACTTGATTTACAGTGCAACTTGCTCACAATGTAAAGAAGACTACATTGGTGAAACCAGAACAGGCCTACATGATAGAGTTCGTGTACATTAACAACAAATTAAAGACCCCTCTGTCAGAAACACCACTTGCAGTGAACACTTTGCATCATGCGGAAATAGAAAATTCACAATCTCCCCCTTCTTTAAGTTATAGTCCTACAACGAACATTTCTGGAAATATAAAGAAGAATTCTTCATTAGAAAGTACGAACCACAAGTGAACACCAAAAAATGATATTCCACCCCACCCAATAACGGGATTCTCTCATTGTTTTATTTTTTGAAGATGCATATATCCAAATATAAATGGATGACACCCACACTTTTCAATCATTCGATCATTGAAGAGAAGAACAACTCTCGGAGGTATACTTCTATTTCACTAATTCCCCTCCCCACAATGTACTTGAGTAGTGTAGATACGTATACATATGTGTGTATGTACGTGTGCATGTGTATGCATATATATATATATATATATATATATATAAATATACAGGTGTGAATGCATGTGCAAATATATGGGTACGTATGAACTAGAAAATATATGTATGCATGTATGTGTATGTATATGTGTACGTATATATGGGTATATGTGTGTACATATGTATGTGTATATGTATATATATATGTGTATGTTTGTATATATGTGTATATATATATGTATACTTTTTGCTTGTTTATATGTAGTTAAGTAATACATGAGCTAGCATGATCTCCTCCCCCCTCTCCCAATATAAAAACATTTCTATCAACAAACATTCAAAGACTAATCTTATTGTTCTTTTCTCTCTCTCTCTCTCTCTCTCTCTGCGTCATCCCCTTTTTATCAAAAGATATGCATCTTACACCTCATTCACCCCATCTCAGACACACCTAAACTCTTTAACATAGAAAATAACTGAAGCGTCTCTTTACGAAATAAAAAAAGTTGATTCGGCTATAAGAGAATTTGAAAACATATGACCATTATATTTTTTACCAAAGGTCAACTATTCAAATGGAACCAGCAGGGGAACGACTTCACAAGCCCTTCATAAAACACTCTTTCAACAACTCACCACCTCCCAACTGCACCCTCAATCAATTATCTTGTTTTTACCATTCACTATTTTCTTTCAGTTCTTGTTCATCAACACTCCTTCACCCCCACAGTTATTAACAAACCCCAACCCCACCCCAGAGAAACCCAAATCCCTTATATATAGAATCACACAATACAACACAAACTGAAATCAGTTGGACAACTGCCACCGACGAATGCAAGAAGGGGTCGACAGGAATGTCGATCAGACGCAGATGTACGGTCCACACACAACTTGATATCCTCCCCACAATATCGCCAGATATGTCTTAGTGAACACATTGACAGATGTGCAGAACAACTGCAACCACAATTCCTAATCTTCCCATTATATCATTTTGCTATTTGGATCTCAACGCAAGTACGACAAAATAAAGAGGCCTCATTTATGGAAAAATATGAGCCGGAATTAAATATAAACCCATACTGAAAATTAAAGATTTAACCCAACTGTTGTAAGAATCAAATGTAAACCAATATAGAAAATTGCAGATTTACCTCTCCTTTACTGTAAAATACCATGGTTACTAATTATTCTCCCAAGCAAACAAAATGTCTAATTCAGAGATTCATCCAAAACTCATAATTTGAAAAGCGATAACGAAACTGGTCATTATGATGGAAGAAAATCTTATTTTGTACATATTATATAATACTTTTACTATTATGATTCTAATATATTCTTTTGTCTATTAAAAAAAATCTGTTTTTCATCTTATTTCTTTCCGTATATATATATATATATATGTGTGTGTGTGTGTGTGTGTGTGTGTGTGTGTGTGTGTGTGTGTGTGTGTGTGTGTGCGCGCGTGCGCGTGCGTGTTCGCGTGCATGCGTGTGTGTGTGTATGTATGTATGTATATATATATATTAGCAACTCAAACAGCAGCCTCTGTAACAAATATTAATTAGCTCATCATAATCAACTTGAATGCGTTGTTTACTGCGATTAGGACTACAGTAAACTTCCCGAGGAATCTCGTATAGAAGACAAATGTTAAAAAACAGATATTAATTGGTGATATT
>NC_043001.1:49525703-49550703 GCF_006345805.1 Octopus sinensis | reverse complement strand
CGATGAAAATCAACTTGCCAACCTGCATCGAAACTAGAAAAAAGATTAATTTCATACACGAACTTTATGGCAATAATAAGTGAGTTGTGTGTGTTATTTTATATTTCAATACAGCAATGGTAATTATATAATACACAAGGCTTTGATGTGCACGGAGATGTAGAAGAGAATTGCCCAATGTGCGGCACAGTGAGACTGGACCCAAGGCGACATGGTTGGAAGGCAAGCTTCTCAACCACACAGCCATGCCTGTAAAGGAGAGATACATTTTGGATAATATACTCCTTGATACATTATGCTTAACAAAAAGATGAGACGTTTACGGCAAGAAGACCTTTGATTTTAATATTTATTCGAGCATCGCAACAACTAACAACGCTACACCGTACAGGGTGTTCCAGAATTAACTATCTGTTTCAATGAAATTGAGCAACTTTTTAAAAACCTGACAAAATTTTGCGCTTATTGGCAAAACAAATAGATTTATAAATCTTACGTCAAACTTTTATTGAAAATTTTCAACATGTCTGTATTCTTGCATACTTAAAATCTCTCCTTAGCGTTGTGAAACACATTTTGAAGTATTTCAGGAGTTAGCTCCTGCACTGCTAACTGAATGTGTTCTTTAAGCTCAGCTAAACAATTGCTCCATCTTGGGGATGGAGGTAAAGAAAATGACTGCTGCCAAATTGAAAAAAAATGCTGTCATGGGCAAATAAGAGGGATCCCACGGGAATGAAAATAAAATAAACAAAATTCAAAATTTATACACTTTTAACTCACATTAAACATGATAAACATAAATAAAAGTGAGTTTTCAAAAAATGCACCCGATTTCACTCAAATCATCATTAATTCTGGGACACCTGTATTTTCTCGTCCGATTAAACGGTGGAGGGGACACAGGGGTGAGGGATTAATTGAAGATGGCGAGCGTAGCTTCTGGAAGTGGTCACGTGGTCAAACTCAAATGGCTGTGAGTTACAAAAGAAGTTTCTTTTTCTGTATGAACTTTTTGCATTACATAGTCCAGACATATATTTATACTATATATTCTATATTCAACATTAATATTATGAAAAATATAAATAAACCATAAAAAAACAGAGTCGGAATTTCTTTGAATAATATATATATATATTTTGGTAGTTATGACTTTAAGAGTCACTCCTAGCGTGTGGCATTTATGTGTAATAATGCCCTCTATACAATATATATATATATATATATATATATAATATATATATATATAATATATATATATATTATATATATATATATATAATATATATATAATAACAATTTAATAAATAAAACATATGCATACATATATATACGTACATATCTACATCTATATGTATATATGCATGCATATATGAGTACAGAACACCACAAATAAACGTAGAACACAACGAGAAACGAAAACATAAAATCAAACAAGGAAACATACTTTTTTTTACAACGAAAAAACAGAGTACATGACAAACAATACAAGGAATATTCCCCTTCATCAGCTGCCCCTGTTTCGGCTCAATGCGTGTTTCGATATATATATATATAAACATAATACAATAGGGTAATAATAAATTATTATTGCCAGTGGCCTAGCACAAAAAAACGAATTAGTCATTAGACTATATATTATTCATATAGAAATACAATAAGAGGCTTCCAAATAGGAAAGCGTTGTGCTATATATATATATATGAATAGATAGATAGATAGATAGATGATAGATAGATAGATGTGTGTGTGTATGTTTGAGTATGTATGCTTGTATGTGTGTCTATGCGTGTATTTCTTCTTGTTAGCGTGTCTTTTCCTGTGTATGTGTTCATCATGTATTTGTGTTGCAGTTGTTATACTGGTTATTGTTGCTGTTGTTGCAAGTGATACTGTCGTTGTTGTTGTTGTTTAGTTTTAAGTCAGCTCTGATTGAACAGACCTATGATTCATTACAGCGTTCCAGCCGTGACTGTCCTCTACTTTTGGCCAATGTGTTCTTTTATATATAAGACCGTAGCGCGCACTTTTGGGCATTTTGGTTTGTATTTTTACCAGTTCCAGAGACCTTAGAGCAGCGTTTGTGTGTGTATATTGTGTGTGTGTATACTCTTTTACTTGTTTCAGTCATTTGACTGCGGCCATGCTAGAGCACCGCTTTTAGTCGAGCAAATCGATACCGGGACTTATTCATTGTAAGCCCAGTACTTATTCTATCAGTCTCTTTTGCTGAACCGCTAAGTGACGGGTACATAAACACACCAGCATCGGTTGTCAAGCAATGCTAGGGGGACAAACACAGACACACAAACACACACACACACACACATATATATATACATATATACGACGGGCTTCTTTGAGTTTCCGCCTACCAAATCCACTCACAAGGCTTTGGTTGGCCCGAGGCTATAGTAGAAGACACTTGCCCAAGGTGGCACGCAGTGGGACTGAACCCGGAACCATGTGGTTGGGAAGCAAGCTACTTACCACACAGCCACTCCTGCGCCTATACGTTTATTTCTATGTGCTTGAGTGTGTTTTCATGTGTATGCAAGTGTTTGTATGTGTCAGTATGTAAGCACATGTTAGTGCTTATATGTGGGGGTAAGTATGTTTGTGTTTGTATTGTATGCAATATTTTCTGCATACACATACGCGCGCATGTGGGTGTGCGTGTATGTGCGTGCGCGTGTGTATGTGCGTGCATGTGTGTGAGCTTTGATGTGTGTGTTGCATAACTCCAAGCTCATCTCTATCTAAACAGTCATTGATACGCAGTTTGTTGACTAAGGAATGAGTCACGACGTCCACAGTAATCTTGCATGTTATATAATATCTCCATGTAACCAAGCACCATATCCTAACGTGCAATGGACGTCCACACGCCTTAGAGTGAGGTAGACTATTGATGTTGCAACTGTTTCTATGTATATATGTACCTTATGCTTGTCATCCTAAACAGTGGCAGCTCGTGAATAGGCCCCATGGAACTGCAGCACCCCCTATTTCCAGAGTCCTTTTTTTTAAAAATTCTTTCTTTATACTTGTACATTATATAATCCACAAGGTTAATGTCAGTAGCCATCCCCTAATTTATGAAAATAATTAAAAAAATCCTTGTATAGAACTGTGCGCTTCACAGTTCCAGCGACGCGGTGTTTGGCTGTTGTGCGCATGCACACATGTCCGAGATAGGAAGCTTAACATTAGGGAGAGACAGCACTGTAGTTGACGCAGTGCCGGTGAAAAGTAGTGTTTCTTTTTTACTCCGCGTGTTGTGCTTTAAAACGTGTTTATATTCTTGAATGCGATAAAGTGTAGAATTAGATTATTATCCTGCTTGCTGCTTCAGTGTTGCTGCCAGGATTTGAAAAATAGGGCAGATTTTCCTCCCATTAATTTTGTGATTTAGAAAGAATTTTTGAAAAACAAGGGGGAATTCGCGGTGGAGTTTAGTGAACAAATTAAACACACTACTTGGCAGTGGCCAAACGCGAACTGATCAAGTTTATGTATAAATATTCTTTTTATGTGTCTTTTAGTCAATATTAAGGCAAAGCTAAAAATTTCTGAGGCAGCACCACCACTAATTTTATCTACGAGCTGCCACTGATCCTAAATGAGTGGGAGATATAGTTTTTTTAGGATGTTGTGTAGCTCAGCGGTGTTATATATGAAATTAAATGTTTGTAGATATTTATGTACGAGTGGTAACTGTGGGAGGTGAAGTGAACATCACAGCGGCTACAAACTGTACCCCTTGTAAGGTCAGGTAGGATAGGGTTCACTTTTAGTATTTTTGTTTCGTTTTGTATGTTGTCTGGGAGCGTGATCTATGAGCAACCTGTTAAATATATACTTTAACATTTTTCATTTTTTGCTTGTTTCATTCATCAGACTGCGACCATTCTGGAGCATCGCTTTGAAGAATTTTAGTCTAATGAATCAACACCAGGACTTATATCTTTTGAAAGCCTGGTACATATTCTAGCGGTCCATTTTGCCGAACCGCTAAGTTACGGGGACGTAAACACACCGATAGCGGTTGTTAACCGGAATCGGGTGACATAGATAGAAAGACACTCACATACACACACACACACACACACACACACACACACACACACACACACACACACACACACACACACACACACACACACACACACACACACACTCATATATATATATATATATTACGGAGATGTACTTGCATAGCAAGTGATTTGATCTGAGATCGTGTGCTGAAACGAAAACAATTGCAGCGTGAAAGGTGTTTGTAAGCCATTTAAGAAACGACGGAAAGAAATTAGAAGGCGTCGACAGCGGAACAGAGCGTGACTGCCGAAGCCAACAGCGAGGTAGGAAGGAAGAGAGAAATATCATGGAGCTCGCGAAGCGTGCAAGCACCGTCGGCCGAGCGCCATGTATGTCGGGCCGGCGCCGGCAGGTCATTGCGCGGTCGGCAGTAGCATTTAAATGTTGAAGTGAATCGAACGGCTTTTGTGTGTTTCTTAAATGGCTTACAAACACCTTCCACGCTGCAATTGTTTATATATATATATAATATATATATTATATATATATATATATATATATATATATATATATATTATATATATATATATGTGTGTGTGTGTGTGTGTGTGTGTTACTCACGTTTCCGTACCATCTCCATTTGCAAAGCCAGTTTATACGAAAATTCTAAAGCAAAACTTACGTAGCCTATGCGATTTTGGGCATTGGTGAGGTACTTCTTCAGACTTGCATCAAAGTCATACTCTTTCATTGTGTGTCTATCAAACCTTGTTATTATGAAAGTATCGGGAGGAAAGAAAAAGGGAAAAGATGAAGTGTTGTTGCGGGATCGGTCTGTGGGGAAGAAATTGTGTTGGTGGTGGTGGTGGGGGGGGGAATCAAGAGGGTAGATACGTATGAAAATAGAAGAAAGGGAAGGCGGGGGAAGAAAACGAATATAAGAAGACGAAAGAGAAGATTCGGAATGAGAAAGAAAGGAAGAAGAAGAAGAAGAAGAAGAAGAAGAAGAAGAAGAAGAAGAAGAAGAAGAAGAAGAAGAAGAAGAAGAAGAAGAAGAAATAATGTGTCAAATGGTACTGGCAGGGTCATTGTTACCAAGATTCGTCCGATGGAATATTATGTATTTAACCACACAACTTAAAGTGAAAAGATCTATAACATAGATAACTAGACAATTGTCCGGAGTCAAAGGATGAGGGTGTAGGGCGGACCTGAAATTTATAACCTTACAGTGTTTCGGTACTGGGAGTGAGGTACAAGTAGTAATAATAGAAGACGAACATGCATACAGAAATGCAGATACACCCTCCCACACACACAAACACACACACTCACATACGCACACACACACACGCTCGGACTCACACAACATATATATATACGAGTATATATATATATTATATATATATATATATATATATATCACCGTGACCGACCAGGCTATCAGATGTTGCTACACATCGCTAGTCACAATGCGCTTCGCATTGTTTTTTAGCCTTCAAATGACGCCACCCTGCTGGCTAAGCGAGTAGGCCAACAGAAGAAAGAGTGAGAGAAAGTTGTGGCGAAAGAGTACAGCAGGGATCGCCACCACCCTCTGCCGGAGCCTCGTGGAGCTTTAGGTGTTTTCGCTCAATAAACACTCACAACGTGATCCTACGACCGCGAGTCCACTGCCCTAACTACTGGGCCATTGCGCCTCCACGTATATATATATATATATATATATATATATATATATATATATATATATACATGCATATATATTTATAATAAATCCATAAATGCATAGATACAAAGGGACTACCACACAATCGTATAGGTATATCAGTACATCCATATAGACACGTATACATGTACATACATACATACGAGCATACATTCTTACATACATACACATACACATGTGGACCGGTGCTATATAAGTATATGAGAGATTTTTTCGATCCGTTTGCCCGAATATTGTTGAATCTGTTATTTTCAGTGTTAAGTTTTGGTGGTCCAAATGAGTATTTTAACTCTCATCTCTAGCGGGTAGACACTTTAATGTGTCCTTATGGTGTAAGCCCTTTTTGTTGGTTCCCTGTCCTGTTATTCATTATTTGTACTGTTTTTTCTACTGTCTTTTCTTCATTTGTATTGCTTTTACGTCCTATCCTTGTCACTTGTTTTACCCCTCTGCAAAAGAATTTTATTTAATTCCTTTTGCAGGAAGGATTGCTTCGGCATGGCCGTGTTCTGTCCTTGCCTTCGAAACACACATAGAGCCGAACCAGGGGCAGCTGATGAAATTTTCCTTGTATTGTTTGTCCTGTACTCTGTTTTTTCGTTGTTATAAAAAGTCCGTTTCCTTGTTTGATTTTCTTTTCGTTTCTCGTTGTGTTCTACGTGAATTTGTGGTGTCCTGTACTCATATATATATATATATATATATATATATATATATATATATATATATATATATATATATATATATATATGCTTGTATATATGCATGTAGATGTAAGTATGTACATATATGTATATATATATGCATATATTTTATTTATTTATTATATTGTTATTATATATATATATATATATATATATTATATATATATATATATATATATACGAGCTAAATGCCCCCGTCCGGTGGACGGTGCTGAGTTGTCAAACATTTAAGCCAAATTTTCTCAAAACAACTTGTCCAACCATCCTATAGGCCTCCCCTTTGGGAAACACTGATTTAACCTAAATTTGAGACGCCAGCAAAAGAAGAAATAAAGATAGCCTTTTTCTCACGTACGCGTAGTATCGATCGCAGCAGCTGATGTACTTGCGTGTACAAATGCACATTCCCACGGCTTTATCGATCGCATTCTCACCTGGAATCGATTTTTGTAATTTTTTCAAGATTTATATACGCCCTGATACCGTCGGTATCTACATATCAAATTTTGCGCAATCGGATGGAGGATGCCCGAGATCATAGAAGACACACACACAGACAGACAGAACGGATTTTATATAATAGATGAATTCTTGCGTATCAGTGTATGAGTGTGTACCCGCAGGCGTATGAAGTGTTTAAGATAGCTTTTATCTTCCATGTGAGACAATAAGTCAATGTTGAAGTAACGAAGGAGACATATAACCTGAGAGTAAAGCTCTCGTATTCCGTCAAAGTTCATATACATTGCCTTATCAAAGCCGCTGTTGAAATTGTGGTTCGCACATCCGCTACCGTCACACAATAACACACAGATATATACACACACGCACATATATCCGTTATATTTCTCCTTACTTTAGGCCTACATTTTCAAAATTGTTACGAGAATTCACGAGATTTCTAAATGCACCAATTTCCTTTTGTTTAGGTCAAGATAACATTCATGTGACACCACAATCGTAAGAGGCTTTTCCTCTTCTTTCCCCCGTTTTGTTCTTCGTTTGTATGTTGGTTGGTCTTACATGTCAGAAAACCATGTCTGGCATTGAATCAAAGTATAACGGTAATAACTAACTATTAGACTAATTGACACATTTTAACTAGTTTATCATAGCTGCCAATTTCAAAGCAGACGATTGTGCGAAAATTCTAATTTGATCAAAAATAAAACCTCAAATAAAAATAAGTTTCTTCTTTTTTTTCACTTTTCATTTCTTATCTCTGCAGTTCATATGTGTATATACATACATACATACATACTACATACATACATACATACATACACACACACACCACACACATATATACATACATACACACACACGCATATATATATATATATATATCTGTATATGTGCATGTATATACACATATGTATATATATATGCACGTATGTATATGTGTATATATGTGTATAATGTATATTTATTTATGTGTGTATATATATATATATATATATACGCACACACATACATACACGCGCGCGTGCACACCCACACATACACATGCATACGTTTGTACGTGTCCTTGCATTTGTGTTTGCATCCCCATCATCGCTTGACAACCGGTGTTGGTTTAGTTACATACCTGTGTCTCAACGATTCAGTAAAAGAACAGGCATCAGCCTTTGCCAAAAAGTAAGCGCTGGGACGATTTGTTCAACTAAACTCTTCAAGAAGTTACCCTAGCATAGTCGCAATCCAATGACCGGCAGAAATAAAATAAAATAAAAAGATAAAACATAAAGTATATAACAAAAATAAGCCAAGAAAAATAACTCCAAGTAACCAGCGACAAGAACAACAACAACAGCAACAAAAAAACATGAAATAGTCATGCTAAATATTGCTTGGAGGGAAGACAGACAAACACCTAACGACAATGTCAACTGATTCCGAATGGGAAGGGGAGATAATCAAAAACAATCAACAATCTCTCGAATTAATATCCCATGAAGGAAAAGACCATCAGTTTTGTTGTTGGTTTTTATTCTGAAGAGTAAAGGAATGTTTTAAATGCGTTTCTGTCTCAAAAGGCGTCATCAACATGATATCACATATAGTATGTATGTCTTTGACACACAACAATATTACTCAATATAAGATAATTTATAGGTAAAAATTAATTTGATTGAGCGTAATAGTTGAATAAAGTGTAAAGATCCCCTTCGGTCATGAATGACCAAATGATTGCACCTAGAAAGTTCCCTTCGAAGGCATAAATCCGGGTAAGGTGTGTATGGGAGACCAGCAGTTGCCCTTGCATACAAGCCTCCCCTTTCCACGCCACCGATATTATCTCAAGAGAAAGGCAAAGGCCAATACAGCTTGGCACCAATGACGCCGCAATTCATTTCTACAGCTGAGTGAACTGGAGCAACGTGAAATAAAGTGTGTTGCACAACAACAAAGCACACAGCCCGACCCGGGAATCGAACTCACTACCTCATGATTTCGATCCCGATACTTTAACCACTGAGCCATGTGCCTCCGCATAATAGTATATATGATAAATAAATAAAGCTTGTATCTCTTTCGGCTGTTTACATTCAGCAATCAAATCTTGCGAGATCAACTTTAACCGTCAAACACCGGCCTCGATGATATCAAATGCTAAGACAATTCCAACTGTCTGACGGGTACCAACTGGAATATTTGAATTTGCCAGTGTGAACATGAAGCAACAACAATGGGTTGTCCACATTTTATCTCGATAGAGTGTTCATTAGAGGATAGAGATAATGCAAGGTGTTCATAATTGAAGTGGTTGGTTACATAGTCCACAAATTTGTGATCTGTATAATCAACTTACATAGGACTCATAGACATGGACCCAGCTACTAGAAGCTGAATGCACCTTTGACGGCACGTAAAAAGCTACAGCGACTGGATTAATGATCTTGTCAAGCAGACGTCAAGAGGGTAATCGTTAACAACCGGTGGTGGGGCACTCTGAAGGGGGCGATTAAATATGAGTTGACTACATTTAGTAAATAGTTGATGATAGAGTAAGATAGATTACAGAAGGAGTTAGACTGCAAGTTGGAAGAAGTGGATAACAAACGCATCGCAACCGAACTAGAACTCGTGCCTAAAAACAAGAAAGAACGAAAGACGTCCGATGGTTATGACTGGTGGAGGCGCACGTTGCAACAAAGTCACAATTTTGTCTTTGATGTACAAAATGGTCACGTGCATTTCTGTTCCAACAGCTGTGTGCGACGTTCGAGCAACTTTTTGCTCGACTGTTCGGTGCCAGTGATAAGCCAGAGGCAGTTATGAACCTCACTGTGTATCTCAACTGCTTGTCGCTGCTCTCAGCGGAAGACATAAGTCACCGCGAAAGACCAATAAGTTCAATTGCAATACTAGAGATTTGTGCAAGTGACAAATCGTACGATTTGGAATAGAAGATATTCCATAAGAGTTTTATGATTATATGTCTGATTGTTTGGTGATCTTTTAGCCAACGTCGACCGCAACTGGCAGCACAAAGGGTGAATTCTCAATTCTGTAAGCCGTGATGTGTAACGCTACTGTGAATTGATGACGGTGAACTTTCTCTGACGGTGAACTTTCCCTGACGGTGAACTTACCGGACATGGTTTCTATAATCTAAAGGTCCAACTTTGTCACACTTATAGGAAAGTTCAGCTCATAACCCTGCTAAATACAAAGATTAAGATTTCGGCCAAGGGGTAGTCAAATATGATGTTTCTCGTCGTTGAAGTGTAAATGTGTGCGATCTCTAACAGATACATCTACAACAACCTCCAGCTCAATCGATATATCATAAAAGAGATGGCTTACAAATCAGGCTTTGATGGTGCTGTGATCAATTTAGATAGTCGAAAGAGATATGACGAACTGTAAAACTATCTAACAAAACTATCGGACAGAAAACTATCAAACGAAAAAAATATGATACGAGTTCCATAAGACGACAATTCATCAACGACAAATATTTAAATCATTTAAAGTGAAGTAAAGAAGCTAAAATCTCAAATGGAAGCAATAAAAGAAAATGAAACCATTAGAAAATGGAGAAATAGGATCGTAGAAAAAGCAACAGATTTCTATCAAAAACATATAATCCGGTGAATTGTCCGATCATATTACTAATAGCCAAAAGACTTAGACTTATACAAAAAAGAGTAGGAAACATTTATGGCCTCCGTAATTTGCAGAATTCAAACAAAAATTAACTAAGAAAAATAACTCAAAGTGACCAGTGACATATATTTGAACAACATAGACAAATACAAGCATGCCAAATAACAAACAACGAATACTCTTCATTTATTAAAATTATCTCCACCTCTAGAGGATGTGGCACAATTGCCAAACAGCACTTAAGACCAGCTCCATATGGGAAGGAGGGATAATCTCAAGAATCAAGGAATTTTCCTGTATTAACATGGTGGACTATTCCTATAGATTACAGGCAAGTTCACCACCAGTAATTCATCGCAGGGAAAGTTCGCCCCCATCAGTTCACCGTGAGGAAAGTTCACCGCGAGGAAAGTTTACCGAGAAAATATATCCACAGTATATCACCATTAACAATTAAAATCTATATTATTGAAAAAAAAAATGACCCAAAAACTGGTGAATTGACGACGGCGAACTTACCGGATATGATTCCTATAATTTAAAGGCCCAACCTTATCACACTTATGTCAGTCTGAGAGTACATGAGACTTATGCTATAAGTACACGTGTGTGTATATGTGTGTATGTATGTATGTATGTATGTATGTGTGTGTTGGAACATACAACTACTTTTCATGTCAATTCAACGATCAGGCTGTCCATTTAATCGTACACTAAACGTTTATACGTCAAAAAGTGAGATGAGAGTGCCTATTAAAATTGTTGTTGCTGTTGTAGTAATCGTTGTTCCTATTGTCAGTGTGCGCAACGAATGGTCAGCTTTACAGTTTCGTTGTTTACAAAGTATGTTTGTGTGGTTTGGGTATGAATGTGAGTGCGTGTTTGTGTCACTGTATCGGCGTGAGTGTGTGAAGGCGTAAGAAGAACTTGTGTTAATTAACTAGGTTCGCCGTAATTAAATCTAGTAATTTACTCAGACTGTTACGAAGTGAATTAAAATATAATGGATTATAAAATAAAAATTGCGTAGAAACGGCAATGATGTGTTACCTCCACCCCACTATTATTAGGTTCTTCACCCTCTAATTTTCTTATTCCCAGACATATGCTTGCATACACACACACATATACACAGAGGGAGAGGAGAAACTCATATATATATATATATATATATATATATATATATATATATTATATATATATACATATACATATATACATATAAACATATGGATACATACATACATAAATATTAATTTACTTGCCAGTAAAGCAAGACAGTCTTGGAATATAAGTAGACACGTTGGATTCTCTCTGAAATAACAACGCCAAACTTGTTCTGGGTCAAAGAGAAATGGACCCCAAACAAACAACTATAACAAAGGCAACAACCACAACAAAGACAACAACCACAACAACAGTAACGACAATACCATCAACAACAATAAAATTACCAACAACAGAAGTACCAGCGAAGAAGACAATAGCCACCGCATTAGCTGAAGTAACACGGACAACGACGGCATATTACCACGTCCAGCACCAACAAAAATAACCATTGTAAAGAGAACAACAAGAAAACAAAAGAAGGCAACATTAATAAGACGATAATGCCGACTTATAATTTGTTCTATTTTAATGGTCGTGGTCGTGCAGAAATTTGTCGAATTCTGTTTGCAGCCGCCGGTGTCCATTATACCGACCGAAGGATTAAAATCTCAGAATGGAACCGTTTCAAAAACAGTCAGTGTTATTTACCTATCTTTACGCTTTCGCCTTCAACCATCCCTCTTTTTTCTCACTTTCTTTCTTTCGTTCTTTCTTTCTTTCTTTCTTTCTTTCTTTCTTTCTTTCTTTCTTTCTTTCTTTCTTTCATTCTTTCTTTTTTTTCTTTCTTTCTTTCTTTCTTTCTTTCATTCTTTCTTTTTTTTCTTTCTTTCTTTCTTTCTTGTGCACTGCAATCAATGCTGTTGTTAGTGTCGAAATAATATTTAGCATTACATTATCCACTGTAGTAGTAGTAGTAGTAGTAGTTGTTGTTGTTGTTGTAATGGTCGCAGCAGCACAAGCAGCAGTATGGCCGACTGATTAAGCAGTTTGCTTTGTAATCATAAGGTCTTGGTTTTAATTCTGGTGCGCTCTATCCTGAGCAAGTCGTATACATATATACATACGTACATACATACATACACACACATACATACATACATACATACATACATACACACACATACATACATACATACATACATACATACATACATACATACATACATACATACATACATACATACATACATACATATATACATACATACATACACACACACATACATACATACATACATACATACATACATACATACATACATACGTACATACATACATACATATATGCATACATATATACATACATGCATACATACATACATACATACGTTCATATATACATACATACATACATACATACATACATTCACTCATTCATACATACATACATACATTCATACATACATACATTATGTATACATACATACATTATATATACATACATACATATATTATATATATATATATATATATATATATATATATATATATATATATATATATATATATATATATATATATATATATATAAAGCAAGGTTGCTAGTTAGAAAATCTTTATAAGAGACGAAAGTAGTAACTATACTAAGAAGTAATGTTTATCGTTACATCAGTATGGCTATTCGACGTTACTACCGTTTTTAACCCTAAGAAAAGACTCCTGCAACTGGTTATCGATGCAATCTGCACCCGGTATATATCGCAAGTAGGGGAGTAAACCTCTACCCTCTTCTAGCAGACGATGGGATCACCAGACCGAACGGTTACAGATCATTTTTACAGTTCACAATATATAGAAAATCAAGCGACAATCAGTCACAGATCTTGCAACAAACAAAGTAGCAGGGTGGCTATATATGTATATATATATATATATATATATATTAGTGAGAGAGAGAGAGAGAGAGAGAGCAAAGTGTACGTACGCCGCTATACGTTTTATATATAAAAAATACAAAACAAGCACGGAAAAAAAACGGAGAATGTTACACAAATACAAATAAAAGGACATTACAACAGGTGTCTTATTTTCGTATACATTCGCTGCTTTCTTCCAAGGAATCTAATGCTCTTAGCTTAGTTTTTTCCTTGAGACTGGCCATATTGGAGCCATCTCGAGTATAACAAGCCGAAATTGCAAAGATAATCTGGAACTCGACTGAAGAAAGAAAACTCCGAATGACTCGTCCTTGTTTTCTTTGTGTCGTCTATCTAGATGTTTTGTTGTCCCTTTTTTGTATCACCTGACTGTCAGGATGTTTTGAGTTCTAGTCCCATTTTGTATTTTTTATATAATATATATGTGTGTGTGTGTATCTGAACGATATATTTTTACTTCGTGTAATTGTGAAGGGAACCTACTTTTCATCAATAACTGTGATTGTCACAGGCCGATGACGGGTCAATACCCAGAAACTCGAGTCCGTGTGTATCATAAGTTGGAGACGGGAAGGATGGCTTCCTTTTGCAAATACTGATAGGGCACAGAAAGTGTGTCTATAGCCAGCTGGAGGAGGTGTCCTCCTGGGGCTACAAACTACAGTAGCATCCAACCCTAGGGGTTAGCCATATTTAAATGGCAGATATACGTCACTATATATATATATATATATATATATATATGCACACGCGTGTATGTATGCATGTCTGTATATGTATTTATACACATACACACCACGCACGCGCATATATATTTATGTGTGTGTGTGTGTGTGTGTGTGTGTGTGTGTGTGTGTATGTCTATGCAGGTATGTATGTATGCATATATAGCAAATACAAGGAATTATTAAATCTGTGATTGCGAGATGGATCCTGAGTCAGCAATCCTGGCCAACAAAGAAGTGGACGATTTTCCTAAAGGAAACCATTCATAGAAACTGAAATTCTAAGAATAATAAATTAGTTGTGGAATGTAATATAATATGAGGTGGTATCAAAAAGTTCATGGACTAGTTCTGTAGCATGTCAACAAATGACAGCACGCGTGCGGTTTCGTGCTTTCTGTAGCGTGCCAACAGATGGCAGCACACAGTTTCGTGCCCAGTGTGACCTTTATGAGTGATATCGCTGTGTTTACCTCAATAGTTGTGGAATTTGTGTTTTTTGTGATTACGTGTATGCTGTAGTCTGTGATGGGCAGGAAGCTGGAACAAAGAGCCAACGTGAAATTTTGCGTTAAATTTGGGAATTCTGATACAGAGACATTGAGCATGCTTCGGCAAGCTTGCGGTGACGAGATAATGAGTGTTTCGAGTGACACGGGCGCTTCAAAAGCGGAAGAACGTTTCTGGAAAACAACGAGCGATCTGGAAGACCTGCCACGAACGTCATCTCTGGTAATGTGGTGCAAATTCATCAGCTTAAGAATGAGGATAGTCGGTGGACTATTCACGACATTGCTGATGTTGCTGGTCTGTCGTATGTGTCTGTACAGGTAATCCTAACGTTTGAATTGAACATACGGCATGTCTCTGTCAAGTTTGTCCCCAGCCTGCTGACCACTGAACAGAAAGAATAACGATCAGTGTGCCGCTGATGATCCATTCATCATGTCGAGGATCATCACCGGTGACGAGAGTTGGGTCTACGGATACGACTCTGAGACGAAGCAACGGTCGTCACAATGGAAGGGCCCTTCATCTGAACGACCGAAAAATAAGAATGCGCTACAGGGTGACAGCCCAATCAACAGCACGCTCATGTTTTTTTCTTTTTTTAACATCTGCGGTATTGTGCATCGAGGGTTCGTCCCCCAGGGTCAGGCTGTCTATCGAGAGTTCTACTGCAACGTTTTGAAACGTCTGAGGGAGGATATTCGGCGAAAACAACCGGATTCGTGTAGCGCGAAGAACTGGGTTCTTCAAGATGACAATGCACCCTGTCACCGAGGTCTCCTCGCTCGTGAGTTTCTCGCCAAAAACAACATGGTATCGCTTTTGCCTCAGCTCTATTCGCCAGAATGTTCAGCCTCAGACTTTCATCTCTTTTCCAAGATGATAAGGCAGCTCACAAGTCACTGTTTTAACACCGTTATCGAGATCCAGAACGAATCACAGTAAATTCTCGATTCGCTTGCGGGAACGCTGGGACCGGTGTATTGCTGCGCAAGGTGACTATCTCGAAGAAGATGATGTTAAAACTTAGTTAAATAAGTTATTTTTTTTTTATTAAACTTCGGTAATTAATTTTTCTTTTTAGCAAACATAACTAGTCAGGCAGCTTTTTGGAATTTTGAGCAGTAAATTTATACTTCAGTTTCGTACATTCAATGAGCTAATAAATCCCTTTAAAATACTTGAAATTGAAATTCCAATTCCGTTTTTTATGAATATTTCATTATTTTTCAGAGATGAATTTCTCAATACTTCCCGTTCTACAGATTGATGGCGAGACACAAATTCCTCAAAGTATGGCCATTGCTAGGTACCTTGCTAGGGAATTTGGTAAGTTCTTTACTGAACCTGAAAAGAGTAAGATGCATTCATATGCATGCAAGCATACATTTATACATACATACATACATACATACATACACACATACACACATACATACATACATACATACATACATACACACACATATATACATACATACATACATACATACATACATACATACATACATACGTACATACATAAATGCACACAAACACTTAGATCAAGTGAGCATGTATATATTTCCACATACATATATTCGAGAAGTCTAGCATGTAGTGTGTGTATATACAAAAGGTGGCGAGCTGGCAGAATCGTTAACACACCAGGCAAAACGCTTAGCGGCATTTCGTCCGTCTTTACGTTGTGAGTTCAGCCTTTCATCGATGTTATTGACTTATTCCCACCCCCGAACTTACTGGCCTTGTGCCAACATTTGAAACTAATACCGTAAATCTTCGAGTATAGTCCGCCATGAGATTAATACGCAGGGGATTTTTAGAGGGCTGTACCACTGCAAAACCTAAACCTTGTGTATAATACGTCCCCCTTCCCTAACTTGAGTCGTGCGTAATTAAGCCAGCAGTACCAAGTCGAACAAATACTTCCGCGCATGCGTAATACAATAATGGTGATGTTCTTAACTGTTATATGGGAATATAAATATGTTTGCAAATTGTTTTTGTTACATGTTATTCTGTGTTCTGAATACTTTTATTTTAATAAATCTTGCTTACTGCAAGTTATGGATGATTCTTTTATGACTTCATTGCTTTCAGGCTTAGCTTAAGGTATTTTTGCGCCCGACATCACAAAATGCGTCTGAATAAAAACTGCCGGACAGCAAATAGAGACTCGGACATTGCTTAGAAAATAGTTTTCATTTTTGACCTCGTATATAGTACACACTAGGGATTTTTACCTTTAAATCTTTGGAAAAAAATGCGGATTATACTCGAGGATTTACGGTATGTGTGCGTATACACAAATATAGACATTTAGATATCTGTTTATGTGCTCTATACCCGTGCTCCGCAACCGGTATGCCACGGCACATTGGTGTACCACGAGACGATGCTAGTTATGCCGCAGGGTAACCTGAATATAATTTTTCCCTATACTTTTAGTTATATTTTTAGTTCAGGTGTGCCGCCGTATTTTGAAAAAAATATATGTGTGCCGCAAGTGAGAAAAGGTTGCGGAGCGCTGCTCTATACAGAAATCAAAAGATACAGGTCCACTTATGTAATAAAATCCATGCAGGCACCTATGTATGCGTATGCGCCTACATATCTATATCTATGGTTTCATATATGTGTACATGTGTATTTGCATGCAAGTGTACATACATACATCGTAATACATACATGCATACTGCAAACGATCACATATGGGTCAATAAAATTCTGCAAGAACTTCTTCGGATTTAAAGGATGATTTACGAAAGAAAATGCTTTGTTTCACAACTTTGCCGTTGGCCGATCAAAATTAACTTTAAATTAAAAAGAGAAAAGAAGAAAGGAACGTTTTTACATATAAGGTTACCCATATACAATACAATACAATATAAGATTATGTTGCTTAAATTCCAACGAAAGAGTCTTATTTCTTGGCTGATAGTTGTTGACAAACAACGGCAGTAATTTTATTTTGCTGAATACACGTCATTGATTGGTTGAAATTGCCGAAATACTACAACTTTAACGTGAAATAACTTCGTAAAAACGCTAAGAGTAAAAGATGTTTTATATGACACATTCTACCAGTTTCCGAAGTTTGAAAGTGTTTAGTTACAAAAAATTATTTTTAAAAATCTGTCGGTCAAAAGGTAAAGATCCTTCGCGTGATTGCTGTATTGGTTGTACGTGTATGTTATACACACATTTTATATTGGATGTATGTACTTACAATGATGAAGTCGGGTTGAAATTAATAGTAATTAGGTAATTTATGTGTATGCGTGCAAGTGTGCGCTTGTGTATGCGTGTGTACGTATGTGTGTATGTGTGCGTGCGTATGCGTGTGTGTGTGTGTGTGCGAGTGCGAGTGTGTGAGTGTGTGTGTGTTTGTTTGTTTGTGAGTATGTTTGTGTGGTGTATTAAAGGGAGATCGTGTGTATATGGGCGTTTTGTGAATGTGTTCTTGAAGTGTGTAATGCGTTTGTTTGTATGAGTGTGTGAATATGAACATGTTTGTATTTATTCATGAGTGTGCATACACCACTGGGAGAAGTTATGTCTGTGGAGAGATATGTGTGTGTGTGTGTGAGAGAGAGAGAGAAAGAAAGAAAGAGAGAGAATGGGTGTGGTCGTGTTGAGTGTTTGTGAAAGGTTTTTCTCGATATGATAGCCATAGTCGAGTCGATGTATTGTGTGGATTAATAGGTTAATTTGCCTTTTTCTTTTATTGTGTACTGACAGCATTGAGAGTACTCTGTACTATAAGCAACAATGTTGGGTGGTTGCATCTGCAATGGGTTATGGTATATGTGCAGGTACACAATAGGGCTGAATTACAGCTTAGCCACTGTAGCGTAAACCAGGTGGTCCTGTTCGTCTCGAGTGACGCTTTTATGGAATGGGGTGAATGGGTGTGGTGGAACTTTTAGGTCTGCTGTATAAACATGTATAGGCTTAAGGACCAGGGAATAAGCCGCAAATACAATTGCTGGCCAAGGCGGCGCATACTATGCGCCGCATGGACCAGCACACCACAGCTTAACCGCATATACATTCACTAGAAACCCATTGTCGCAATATTGGCCAAAACAAAGTGCACATGTACGCACATATTCTAACATACAAATAGCCTTTTACCAACAAGCAGAGCCTACATATATATATATATATACATACATACATACATTCAGACATACAAAGAAACACATGCACACTCGCGCGCACACTCGCGCGCACACTCGCGCGCACACTCGCGCACACGCACACACTCGCGCGCACACACACACACACTCGCGCGTGCACACACACACACACACATACGTGAACTATAAACTTTTATCATAAGCACACTTATAAAACTGTTAATTGACCTGAACCTTAAACTCTACTTCATATATTATCTTACTGCTTTATCGTTTAACAAGTCCCAACACTCCTAAACCTGATATACATTACGCTATATACGCATTCAAATACATGCACGTATATATACACACATACATGTTAACGATATATTCCATATATATATTCTCAGATACGCATGCACATTATGCCTGCGCAGATTAGCAAATACTGAAGAGGTACACGGGCCATAATCGGACATACGCGTGTGCACCCTCCACACATACATACATACACACACACACATACATACATACATACATACATACATACATACATACATACATACATACATACATACATACATATATGCATACATACATCCATACATACATACATGCGTACGTACAGGAAATCACTAATAAGTATATTCATGAGTACTATGGATGGTCCGATTGAATGAAACCGCCGAGTTGTCTGATAAAAATAGGCCCATTGCTTACTAAAACATAATGTACATACAGTACACAAACTGTCTCAGCCAATTCCTCAAGAAGCATTGTGAATCCAACAACCTAGTTACCGATGAGCAGGCCTGTGGAAAGAAAGGAGTGTGGGGATGTATCGATAAGCAACACTGTACTCTCTGAGTTAAATAAAATAAAAAAATTATATGGTTTAATTCTGGGAAGGCATTCAACTCTATTCACCACTCATAGCTGCTGAAGTGTTTTCATTTAGCAAAAGAGGCTGCTACCTTAATTACAGCCATTTGGAGGCTCATAAAGATCTGAGCCACAATCCTCACACCTAGAACAGAGAGTAGAACGAGCGTCTCCTATACCATAAATATTTCAAAGGGAATATTCCAGGGAGATAGTCTATTTGTACTTCTGTTCATTTTGGCGTTAAACCCATTATTATTCCTGTTACAAAAAACAAACGGCTACATTCTATGGTCTGAAACTGAAAGAGATATTAATGTAACCCCTAATTTCTTTGTGGATGGCCTCAAGATTAAAAATGTTAGCAATGGCAAAAACAACTGGAATTAATAACATTTTCAGCTGAGATAGGAAATGAAATTTGGCCAGAAGAAATGTTCTTATTTGGTTGTTGAACCGGAAAAATCAGTATCCCAGACAAAACCTTTGCATCAATGGTCTCACTATCTTCCCTGTCCCACACAAAGAGTGGTACAAGTAACTAAGCATTGATGAAAATATATCATACCAAGATACTGTGAATAAAGACAGAGTAACCCAAGGAAATTATACCAGACCAAGACAATATCCCACGATGCATTTTCGGTACCAGTGCTGATTCCAACATTTGGGATACTTGACTGGTTTGTATAAGAAATCCACTCCATAGACATTAAAACCTGCAAGATTCTAACTTCAGCTGGAAATCTCTACAAAAATAGTGATATCGATAGGGTCTACCTAAAAAGAGATAAAGGAGGAGGGGCTTGAGATCAGTGCAAACAGCCTTTGAATGTCACATAGCCTCTCTCAGAAATACTTGCTAAACAACAGCAGCAAAATAAATACATTAACTTAGAGCTGAAAAGTGAAGAGAGCAGTATCCTACGTGTTGGAAGTGAGTTTCTTTGGAAGTAATCTCTTCTTGATCACCTCCCGTACAACCCTAAATCAGCTGGACCAGTATATCTCAAAGACCTGGAGGTGGAATGATCAGCATAGCAAAAGAAGATAATGCGTGGATATGTTTCTCGTAGACTTGAAGAAAATAGTAAGATTGTTGACATGAAGCGAGGCCTTTCTTGGACTCGTGACTGCTATATCACATCACACTCCAAAGGCTATGCATTTGCAATCCAAGAACAGACGATTGCTACTAAATACCAAATGAACAAAAGAGACGGTGAAGCCCTTGGAGTTCCAAGATGCAACCGTAAATGTAGATTATGTTATATTTTCATGTGAAAGACATCATACATGTGGTTAACAGCTGCCAAAAACTGTCATCAAAAACTTCCCTAAGCGACATGACGTTCTTCGGAAAAAGAGACTGTCCTGGAAAAATATAGAGAATCCTCCTGTTATAGGATATGTATACAAATATTAGTAGAAGAAATACTGGTGGAACATTCCCATCAAAACATCTGTCAAGTGTAAGCATAACAAACTGCTTAATATTGTTTGGGACATACAAGAAAAAGTATGTATTGTCAGAGAGGTCAACTGTCCTGCTGATGTCAATTTCTCTTTGAAAACCAGAGAAAGAAGATAATTATGGACAACTACTTCGAAACCTCCAGCTTCTATATCTGGATTACAAATTTACATTTAACCAATAATAATTAAAACAATTGGTTTTGTAAGTAAATGCCTAAATGATAGTCTGGATGAGCTTGAATTTTCAGAAAAAGAAATCAACCAATTGATTCACACATTACAAATCCAGTCTGTAAGCGGAAGAGTAAAACTATGCAAGACTTTTCTCAGGTTGAAAATGTGACATTGTTTTCGTTACCTACATTCCAAAGACGGTGCTTTGTTATCTTTGTTAGAAACTACCTCCTTCTTCAGAGGTAAAATATAAATGATTAAAAACAGAAGTGACAGATTCATATACCAACAACGAAACAGACCTTAAGCCAAAACACATATATTACCCCGAAACAAACTACACCATGCCAAAATTATACTTACCCAGGCATAAACTTAAGAACACGCGTGCGCACACACTCACACAAACTATAATATGTGACGCTGGTCTCTCCTGGCTACCCATTGTATATATATATGTACTCAATACGCATGCGTACTCCATATGCATAGGAATTATTTTGCTCCCGCTGATGTGAATCCGGCGATTATCGCTGGACCCAGTCCAACTATCTTCATTGGATCTGTTTAATGGAAAGAACTTTTCATAGGGCCTTTTCCTAACAAATAAATATACACTAATCCCTCACCATATCGTGGTTCACCTATCGCGGTCTTTTATTTAAGCTTACGTCGATTCTTCTGTGGTGTTGTTTTGCATTTATGATAAAATAAATGTATATAAATTATAAAAATGATTTTAAAATATACAATACAGTACTGTTTTTCTTCGCGAATTTTCGCCTATCGCGAGGGGTTTTGAACTGTAACACCTGCGATGGTCGAGGGATTATTGTAATCATTCTACTTTCTCTCTCTTTCTTCTCTTCCCCGCTGTGTGTGTATGTATGGGTGTATGTAGGTGTGTATTTATGCATTTTATGTACATTTACACTCACACATACACACACATGATTATATGTTAATTTCTGCCACTCAGGTTTCCACGGCAAGAACAACGTCGATATGGCTAGAATAGAAAGCATCTGTGACTGTCTCAATGATATCTTGGACGATTACCTGCAGTTGTATTATGAGAAAAATTTCAGCAAAAAGGTAACTGCTTTCTCGTTTCATTTTCTTCTGTTTAATATTTTAAAACCATTTATTCGTCCCTCAAAGAAACTCCAGTCAAACAAATTTCATCTGGTAGGTTTTATTTGACGGTTTGACATAAATAAATGTTGCTTGGTGTATGTATGTACGTACGTACATACACCAAGCAACATTTATTTATTTATATATGCACATACGTACATACATATGCACATACGTACATACATACATGCATACATACGAAGACATTACGCATGTGATTAACAGTTGTCCTAAAATGTCATCACGGTACTACCTCCCTATGCGGCACGATGTTGTTGCTAAAACAATTTACAATGCCATCCCAAAAAAAAAAAGACTGTCCGGAAATAAACTTAGAAAATCCCCCTGCTATGGAATACATTCATAAACACCAACTCAAGGAATACTGGTGGAATATTCCCATCAAAACTTCTGTTAAATGTAAACATAACATGCTGGATATTTTTGATTGGGACAGAGGGGCAAATGTATGTACCGTCATGGAGGACAGCTGCCCTGCAAATATAAATCTCTCTTTGAAAATCAAAGAAAAAGTGGATATCTATGGAAAACTGCTTCGAAACCTCCAGCTTCTGTATCCATACAATGAATTCATATTCATACCAACAATAATTGGGGCACTAGGTTTTATTAGTAAAAGCTTAAAGGAGAATCTGGATAAACTGGGATATTTTAGCAAGAGAAATCGACCGGCTGATTCGTACATTACAAGTAAAATCTGTGAGTGGAACAGTAAAAATATGCAAGACTTTTCTCAAGTTCCAAATGTGAATTTGTATGTGTTAGCTACATCCCAAAGAAGGAGCCTTGTATCTTTGTTGGAAACCAGCTGCCTCCTCATTAAAAGAAATAATTAGAAAATGGGAGACATACATACATACATACACACATACATACATACATACATACATACATACATACATACATACTACATACATACATACATACATACAGCTTAGTCAACAGGAGAAACATTCTTCGCAGTGCTTGAACCAAAGTAAAGTACCGAAAACCTTCCCTAAACCCGAGCTCTTCAAAAAGAAAGTTATGGTGACTGTTAGGTAGTATACTGCCGGACTCATTCACTATAACTTCTTAAATCTCGGAAAAACTGCAGAAACATATTGCGGTGAAATTGTCAAGATAAACGAAAAGCCGCTACTCCTCCGTCCCAAAATGTTCAACAGAAGAGCGCCAATCATTCTTCATGACAATGCTCGACAACACGTTTCACTAATGACGCTCCAGAAGTTGAGGGAACTTGGCAACGAATTCTTCTCCTGCCAGCTTATACCCCAGACCTTTCTCCTACCAACTACCACTTTTTCAAGCACCTTGATGGTTTCCTGCGAGAGAAGGAGTTCAGAAATCAAGCCGATGCTTAAAGTGCGTTCAAAGAATTCAGCAGTTCCGGAACTCCAGATTTTTATGTTACTGGAATAAAGAAACTTGTAACTCGTTGGCAAAAATGTGTTGATTGTAATGGTACTTACTTTGATGAATAAAATTTCCGCATTGTTGAAATAAAGTGTGATGAATTTCACGTTTCAAAACGTTTCTTACTTTTTACTCAACCTGATATATTATACATACATACATACACACACATATATAATATATGTATATGTATATATATGTATGTATATATATATATATATATATATATATATATATATATATATATATATATATATATATATCTATATATATATATATATATATTATTACCGGTGTTAATAAGCTTTGCGTAAACCATGGTCCGTTTGTTGTTCCTTATTTGTTCTCTTTATTATCATCTTATAATCATCTCATAATAATGACTTTTATGACGTATTACTACCTCAGTCAATCTAAATGTATATATTTGTCGTTACCTGGCATAATAGCCTTTTCTATTTGCAATATGCATTTTCGTGATTTTCATATTTTACCCTTACATTTCCACGTTTTTTTATATTTTCTTTTCGTAACATATTTCTACTATATATATATACATATATACTATATATATATATATATATATATATTATATATATATATATATATATATATATAATATATATATATATTATCTATATATATATATATATTATATATATATTAAGATATATCTATTTTGTATATATAGGCGCAGGCGTGGCTGTGTGGTAAGAAGCATGGCCACAGTCAGATGACTGGAAAAATAAAAGAAAAAAGAATGTATTATATATATTACAACCCAACGTCAGTGTGTGTGTGTGTGTGTGTGTGTGTGTGTGTGTGTGTGTGTGTGTGTGTGTGTATGACTGACATTCGGTCACTCCGCTCGATTTAAAATACAACCCAACATCTGTGCGTGTGTGTGTACGTATGTGTGTATGTGTGTGTGTGTGTGTGACTGTATTATGTATATATC